>NW_007189028.1:0-838 GCF_000164805.1 Carlito syrichta
TCCATTATGTTTAGAGTTATTGATCTTGTAAAACCTGAATGCTATTTATGCTTCTTTATTTTTTTATTTTTTTATTTTTTGAGTTGAAGTCTCACTCTGTCGCCAAGACTGGAGTGCAGTGGCCGCTCCCGGCCACCGCAGCCTCGACCTGCTGGACTCCGACGATCCTTCCGCCTCAGCCTTCCAAGTAGCTGGAACTACAGGTGCGCACTACCACGCCCGGCTTTTTTGATTTATTGCAGAGATGAAGTCTCGCTGCCCAGGAGGGTCTCGAGCCCACGGGCTCAGGAAATCCACTCACCTCATCCTCCCAAAGCTGCAGGATTACAGGCTGAGCCACCGAGCCCGGCTTCTTATTTATTTTTTAAATCTGTTTTACTAAAGGTGTGATTATATCATAGATTTTATAGAAACCAATTTTCAATTTGATTTATTAATAATTACTTATGATCTCTATGTTATTAAATTTTATCTTTGTTTTCTATTTTTACTTTCCTTTTGGGAAGTGATTTGCCCACAAGACAAGATGTTTAGCTTATTTGTATCATTTTATTTGCATTATTGAATGAACTTTTAAATTCTCAAAACACCAGTTAAATCTGTCTAAAAATTATGAAGGGTAAGATTACTATTTTTATTTCTTTCTAAATGGCATTTAAAAAATTAGGCAGTTACCCTTGCTGATGAGATATATCCCCTTTCCACAGGTAGATTCCCACTACTGCCAATCCAGCTAATACACTCCCCTTCTAAATGTTTTTTTTAATTTATCTTTTGAAGCAATTTAAAACCATGTCTTACTGAAAATGTGTAATGGAATTTTACACATAAAACTTTC
>NW_007189029.1:0-794 GCF_000164805.1 Carlito syrichta
GATTTTTCTAATTGTCTTCCCCATATAAAGAGTCACTTCAGCATCTTCCCTGGTCTCCTGTGAACAAATATTAACGGTCTGAAACTGAAGCTGCTCAATGCAATGGGAACTCATTTACATGATTATAACAAGCCTAACTTATGTAAGCTTTTGTCTAACATGCAGCTCTAAGTTGAATCCACACCTCTCGGCATGGTAATGAGGGCTCTGCTGAATGCCAATGTTTGTGCATATGCATGAGCACTCTAAATTTTATTTAATTAAAAAAATAGAAACTTTTCAGCTCAAGCTTAATTTACTATAGTTTCATCATTTGAACAACACTAAAAAGTGCCATATAAATTAATACATCCCAAGCAGAGTTTAAAAGTACTAGAGTAAATACTATATATATATATAGCATTTTCTTTTAAAAAAATAATATATATATTATATATATATATACAGTTCTTTTGTGCAGAATAATGTTTTCAGTTTTGTCATTGTAGTAGCAATGTAACATGTTCATATGTGGTTTCAGATTAAGAGCACAATGTGCCTTGTGAATCTCAGTTTTGCTAACAGAGTTTTTTGGCCATAGCAAGTTATTTATGAGTTTTCATATGTGTAAAATATCTTCCTATAATATGATTGCTAAGGATGAAAAATCAAATAATCATTAAATAACAAAATGTTTATTATTCATGAGGGAAAATCCCAAAGGAACCAGATTTATTAAAATTTGTGTATTTATTCCCACATGTTTAAACTTCAATCACCTTTAAAGTACTTGCTGTTTGATGCAGTACACCTAT
>NW_007189030.1:0-1860 GCF_000164805.1 Carlito syrichta
TGTGCTGACATTAAGGTTTGAGTCACCGTGCCCAGCAAGTTGTGCTTTCTGAATCAGATTTCAGTTGACCCGCTCCAAACTCTTTGCTATGTAGGAATTAAAATACTTTCTCCTTGCTTTCTTGTATTTTATCTAACATCATGAAAGTCAGTCTAGCACTGTTATTCTTCAGCATTAACTGTGTAAAGTATCTCTTCTACAATAGGATTTCACTCTATTTTAAGGGGATATGCCTCAGGGAGTTTTAGTAGCACATGCATTAAAGTGCAATTGTAGGGGAGGAATCACAGTCTTTGGGAACTTAAACAATTCTACATCCTTAATATCCTGCCTAGGAACAGATTGTGGTTTCAGGGGCCTATAGATTTTCCACAATTTTAACTAGAAACATGCTTTTTGATTCTTTTTAAAAGATACTATTTTCTGTATCAAAACATGCAATGTAGTACTTCCCATGAAGTGGTAGATAACTTTAGAAGGGACAGGTTGTTGGGGCACCTGTGTTAACTCCATCTGATGAATTCACCTCCTTCCATGAAATTCAGCCATCAGTATCAATGAACAGAACAACCTCAATCCCAGGACAACCCAACACTCCTTCCTGGTTACAGCATCCTCAAAATGCCCTTGTGTCAATAACTCCAAGAGATAGTTTTTCTTTCTCTATCTCTCTTTTTTTTTTTTGAAAACAGGATTTATTGAGAAGACAGAAAAGCTGCCACAGTAGGAGGGGACCCAAGGGGGTTGTGCAGGGAAGAGTTTTTCTACAAGGGATGTTCTTGGGTTGTATACATAATCACAGTCTATTTTTTTTCTCAAACAATGGTGCCAATGTTTCTGTCACACTGTAAAACACAAGCGTGATCTGTGGACCATGTTTGTGGTGGACAGGACTGCCAAGATGATTTTTAGGACCCAGTACAAAATGAAATTTTGAGGACCCTTGTTCAAAAAGTATTAAGAATTTCAAGATGGTTTATTTCAAGGTCAGTAAACCAAGCAGGAAGTCCCTGAGTGTGGGGTCATTCTCAACTGCTGCATTGATGTTTGTGAAATCGGCCATGTCAGTGGGTATCCCAGTTTGGGAAGAAACAGGCAGATCATCCCCTGTCCTCCCCCAAAGTACTAATGCCAGCAATGTATGTTTGCTAGTCCCTGTACTACTGATGTGCCCGGAAGGGGGTTGGTAGCAGTTAAAGATATTTTCTTTTGAAAGTCAAGCGGCAAACTCTAAAGACCAGCCAGGCCGGTTTGAAAAGACCAAATGACCAGAGACTGATGGCTCTCATAGAAATGCAAAAGATAACTAATTCACAGACTTATCCAAAACCCCTTTTTGAAGTTGACGGTTTACAACCCTGCTTGCAGACTCTGCTGCCCAGCTCTTCCTGGAGACCATTTGTTCTTTAAAAGATCTGATTTTTCTGAACACCACCTTGTAAATTCCAAAGAGAATGTGTAACCGCTCAACACGACCCCCTCCCTTACCTAAACAAGGGTATAAGATCCCTCTTCTTCCATTCTGCGGGGCTCAACCTGGAAGGTGTAATAAAGTGCCACTTCCTATAATAGTCTCGTTGTCTTGATCTCTGTCTTCCTGCTACACTACAAGCTATGTCCTTGCACAAAAACTCACATGGGCTTTCCTGTGTCCCGCTAATTCTTTTTTTTTAAATTTGAGTTAGAGTCTCACTCTGTCACCCAGACTGGAGTGCAGTGGCCACTCCCGGCCACTGCAGCCTCAACGTGCTGTTCTCTGGTGATACTTCCACCTCAGCCTTCCAAGTAGCTGGAATTGCAGACATGCACTACCATGCCCGGCTAATTTTTTGGTTTATTGTAGAGATGAGGTCTCACGAA
>NW_007189031.1:0-770 GCF_000164805.1 Carlito syrichta
CCTAGTTAAGTCAGCTAGCTATCCAGGTGGCTAGAGAGGTGGAGAGCTAGTTGTCAGCTAGTTTAGTCACATGGCTGGCTAGCTGCCTAGATCATTAATCAACTAGTTAAGTCAGCTGGCTAACCAGCTTGTTAGGTAATTGTCACCTCATCAAGTCTGTTGTCTAGCCAGTTAGCTAGTTAGTTACAAAGCTAGTTAATCATATGGCTAGACAGCTGACTATCTGGTTAATTCAGCTTCAGTCAGCTGGCCAGCTAGTTAGCTAGTTAAGTCAGCTATTTATGTCAGCTAGCTAGCTAGTTAAGTCAGGTAGTTAATTCGGCTAGCTAGCTAGATAGCTAGCCAGCTAGTTATTTAAGTTAGTATAGTCAGTTGTCTAGCTAGGTAGCTGCCTAGTTAATTCATCTAGTTTAGTCAGCTCGCTATATAGTTAAGTGAGCTAGTTAAGTCACCTGGTTAGCCTTCTGCCTAGCTGGGTAGCTAGCCAGTTAATTCAGCTGGCTAGTCAGCTGGCTATCTATTAATTCACCTAGTTAAGTCAGCTCACTAGTCAGCTGGTTAGGCAGGTAGTTAGGTAGTTAATTCAGCTGGCAAGCTAGCGGGATACATAGGTAACTAGTTTGTTATGTCAGCTGGCTAACCAGCTGGCTAGCTAGTGATTTCAGCTAGTTAAATCTGCTGAATAGCCAGCTGGCTTATGAGTTAAGTCAACTAGTTGTGTCAGCTGGCCTAGTCAACAGTCTAGTTGCTTAAGTCAGCTAGTTAATTCA
>NW_007189032.1:0-753 GCF_000164805.1 Carlito syrichta
TGTCAGCTAGTTTAGTCACATGACTGGCTAGCTGCCCAGATCATTAATCAACTAGTTAAGTCAGCTGGCTAACCAGCTAGTTAGGCAATTGTCACCTCGTCAAGTCTGTTGTCTAGCCAGTTAGCTAGTTATTTACAAAGCTAGTTAATCATGGCTAGACAGCTGACTATCTGGTTAATTCAGCTTAAGTCAGCCGGCCAGCTAGTTAGCTAGTTAAGTCAACTATTTATGTCAGCTAGCTAGCTAGTTAAGTCAGGTAGTTAATTCGGCTAGTTAGCTAGATAGCTAGCCAGCTAGTTATTTAAGTTAGTATAGTCAGTTGTCTAGCTAGGTAGCTGCCTAGTTAATTCATCTAGTTTAGTCAGCTGACTATATAGTTAAGTGAGCTAGTTAAGTCACCTGGTTAGCCTTCTGCCTAGCTGGGTAGCTAGCCAGTTAATTCAGCTGGCTAGTCAGCTGGCTATCTATTAAGTCACCTAGTTAAGTCATCTCACTAGTCAGCTGGTTAGGCAGGTAGTTAGGTAGTTAATTCAGCTGGCAAGCTAGCGGGATACATAGGTAACTAGTTTGTTATGTCAGCTGGCTAACCACCTGGCTAGCTAGTGATTTCAGCTAGTTAAATCTTCTGGCTAGCCAGCTGGCTTATGAGTTAAGTCAACTAGTTGTGTCAGCTGGCTAGTCAACAGGCTAGTTGCTTAAGTTAGCTAGTTAATTCAAGTGACTAGCCATCTGACTAGTTATGCATCTAACGAG
>NW_007189033.1:0-826 GCF_000164805.1 Carlito syrichta
CCATTACCATCTACATCCTACAAATGTGGGCAAGTTTGCACTGAAACCATTCAAGTCCACGACAAACATCAAAATTGTAGATATAAGGAGCAAAGCACAAAATTGTAGCATGAGAAAATAGCTACATTTAATTATCGAAAATTACATAGAATTTTAGTCTTTTTTACAGGCGCTTTATTAAACTTACATCTAAAGATGAATCTTTGGTTAATGCAACTTTCATTTCAAATCAGGGAATTGACAGAACATTTATCAAATTTAAAATTCGTGAAGTGTTTTATATTAAAAAAATTTTCAGGCCAAGCGTGGTGGCTCATGCCTGCATTGCCAGCACTTTAGGAGGCCGAGGCAGGCTGTTTGCTTGAGCACAGGAGTTTGAGACCAGTCTGGGCAATACAGCAAGACCTCATCTCTACAAAAAAAAAAAAATCAAAAAATTAGCCGGCCATGATGGAGGAGTCTGAGGTGGAAGAATCGCCTGAACCCAGGAGTTCGAGACAACCATGAGCCCTGATCATCATGATGTTGCCACTATACTCCAGCCTGGCCAATAGAGTGAGACCCCTACTCAAAAAAAATAAAATAAATTCAAGCAGGTGGCAATGCTTGCAATTTTAAAAGTGCTAGGGCTACTTTTCTGAGAAAAGTCTTTCAAAACTGTGAGGCCCTTGTGATCACTTTTTCTCACATCAAATCTTTCATATGTCCCTCCCTTGAAAGGCTTTTCTTCTCTCTTCCACAGAATAAATACCCATCTCAGGTTCCAGAGTACTCAAGACTCTCTTCAAGGAAGCATTCTAAGAGTTGGTGATTCTTCTTCACGTAC
>NW_007189034.1:0-1035 GCF_000164805.1 Carlito syrichta
CAAGTTCTACTATTCTGGTCCTAGGATATTGATTGAACCAGGAACTGGGACCCCACGGGTGTCTTTCTGAATCCAGCTGCGATCAGATTCTCCTGTTCTGAGGCTCAGAAGCAAGAGAAGAGATGACCCAGGAGAGTGAGAATATAGGACTGAGTTGACTGTCACAGAAAACAAGTAAGAGACCACTTTCCAGGGCTGCCTCAGATCCCAGAGTGTCTAACCTTGCAACTAATGATCACTTCTCCCTTTCTCTAAAGCTCAGGGCAGAGTCTCTTTTCAAAGCAAGCCAGAGAAAGCCTAGCACACAGATGCCTTATCTGATATGGATGCAGTAAATAAACGTTTCGATGATGCAACTCTCAAGGTCAGGGTCACTCTTTCTACAGGAAACGTGGAGTCTGCTCTTTGGAGTTGATTTCTCGCTCTCTGTCATGCCACTTTGCTTCCTCTCAGAATCCGTATCCTCTCAGGATCCCTTTTCAATTCTCAGTATGTGACCTCTGTGTGTGAAATGACATTTAGAGATCATAGAGATGGAATGTTGATCATCCCTCTGTCCACGTGTGACTTCCAAGCCTTGGAAGCTCCATTTTCTCAAGCGCTGTTTGCAATTGGTTTGTTAGCTGACAGCATCTGAGTGGCCACTTGAGGGATTTTGGTGAAACATGGGAAAAGTACTACTTCTAAAAGGAGTGAGTGCTCCCATCTGATTCCAGTTATGACCAGTATCAGATGTAACTGTCTGCATGGAAATCCAGTTCCAGGTCCATGTGGTTCTTGTGGTCTGACAATTAAGTTCGCGACTAGGCCACCATGCACTTACCTTGACAGCCCTTGTACAAACAACCTGGCAAGGTTTCATAACCTTGGTGTATCAGTGTCTCACAGCTGTGTTCGTGTCAGCCTGTGGCTGTGTCTTGCTGAGTGAGGGGCGTTCATTATTGTAGCACACTTTGGTATGCCATCGTGAAATTGTGAGAGTGACAAACAAAAATTTAGTTTCTTGTTAAACTTGGCAGGAATGGAAGTGAAATC
>NW_007189035.1:0-852 GCF_000164805.1 Carlito syrichta
GGGCCTTGAAACTGAGGACTCCGGCATTGCACTCTCCTCAGCCTCCGAAAGGTGCGGGACTATAGGTTGAGCCTCCGAGCCTGGCTCATATGAATTCTTAATTGTAATTTCCAGGTCTGAGAAGAATGATGTTAACATAATGGTTATTTCATTGAATCTGTAGATTGACTATAAGGTTAATTTTCACATTAAAAGAGGTAAGTAAAATCAGGGAAACCAGCATATCAAATTTCCTTTATGACATCAGCCACAGACCTTTGACATCATAATGGGAGGGACCTTGACTACTGAGCAATCCTTAGTCTTCAAGCACTTGTGTACAGTACTCTGCCAAATCCGGTAGACACTGTGGATTTCATTCCCAAGAAGTGAAGATAACCATGTGTTCACATGATGCACACATCCAAAAATTTCTCCAGGGGTAAGTGACCATTCAAGAATCCTCTAAACGAGGTAGTTTTCTTTTCTTTTTATTTTTAAAACAGTCTTAATTGACAGGATGGAAAAACTACCAAACTGGGAGGGGGCCTGAGGGAGTTGTACACGAGGTAGTCTTTTATTATTATGATCATTGAGTCCTATTGGCGCTTGGTTATAGCACAACCAGATATTTTTGCACTTTTTGTTGTTTAGAAACTTTTGGATGTTTTTAGTATTGTGTAACAGCCTTTGAGCAGTTTTTCCTACATGACTTGAACTTTGCTTTTCCTAAGATTATAATCAATTTTCCATTATCTAAATTTTTAAACTAATTCAGAGTCCAAATACTTACTACTTTGTAAATCTCCATGTTATTTTGTTTTATACATGTGGCCCCAATTCTCTTTTTTTCTGTTTCCTTCATTTTAAATG
>NW_007189036.1:0-832 GCF_000164805.1 Carlito syrichta
TCAAGCACTTGTGTACAGTGCTCTGCCAAATGCGGTAGACACTATGGATTTCAATTCCCAAGAAGTGAAGATAACCATGTGTTCACATGATGCACACATCCAAAAATTTCTCCAGGGGTAAGTGACCATTCAAGAATCCTCTAAACGAGGTAGTTTTCTTTCTTTTTTTTTTTTAAAGCAGTCTTAATTGACAGGATGAAAAACTACCAAACTGGGAGGGGGCCTGAGGGAGTTGTACACGAGGTAGTCTTTTATTATTATGATCATTGAGTCCTATTGGCGCTTGGTTATAGCACAACCAAATATTTTTGCACTTTCTGTAGTTTAGAAACTTTTGGATGTTTTTAGTATTGTGTAGCAGCCTTTGAGCAGTTTTTCCTACATGACTTGAACTTTGCTTTTCCTAAGATTATAATCAATTTTCCATTATCTAAATTTTTAAACTAATGCAGAGTCCAAATACTTACTACTTTGTAAATCTCCATGTTATTTTGGTTTATACATATGGGCCCCAAATTCTCTTTTTTCTGTTTCCTTCATTTTAAATGGTTGGTGATTAAAAGTATCAGATTAATGGAATATTTTGTTGCAGAGTACAGCATTATGTCTTAGGTAGAGAAAATGCTAGAGATTCAATGGAAATACTCTTTAAAAATAAAAATTGGGTTAAATATAAAGGGAAGGTGATTATTTTCTCTAAGGATTGTACATCTGTAACATTTAATCAAAATTAACAAGCAGGAAATACAGAGTGCACCAAGAAAATTTACAAAAATTTTAGGAATGAAAATAGCTGTATTAAATTATGGTAATGTTTTATTTTCTCAAATTT
>NW_007189037.1:0-738 GCF_000164805.1 Carlito syrichta
CCAGCTATCTAGTCAGCTAGCTAGTTATGTCAGCTAGCAAATAATCTAATTACTTATCTAACTTATTGGCTAGCCACTCAACCAGCTGATCAGATAACTAGTGGGCTTGCTCGCTTTCCATCAGGTCATCTAACTTTTTGACTCGCTCGCCTGCCAACCGGTCAGCAAATTAGTCAGCTCGCTTACTTGCCAACAAGTCAATTACTTGTTGGCTCACTGGTAGGCTAACACATCAGCTAATTAGTTGGCTTCCTCATCAGCTGACTTGTTAAGTCAGCTCACTAGTTGATTATATCACTGGCTGACTAGTTCTGGCAGCTCACCCATTGGCTCACTTGATGTCTGCTATTTAAGTCGGTTCACTGTCAGCTCAATCACTGGACGACTTATTAAATCTTCCCTCCATTCGGCTCACACACCAGCCAACTAAAATCAGCTGACCCTTCAGCTCACTCGCCAGCCAAAGAGTTAAGTCAGCTGACCAGTCGGCTAACTCGCCAGTCAACTAATTAAGTCAGCTAAGCATTCGGATGACTAGCCGACCAACTTGTTATTTCAGCTAACCAATCAGTCGATTAGTCAGCCAACTAGTCAGCTGAGAAGTTACCTCTGCTAACTAGGCGGCCGATAGTTAGGCCAGTCACTTAGCCAAATAGTTGGCCGACTATTCAGGTCAGAAAACCAGCCAGCCAACTACTTAATCGTGCTAACTAGTGGGGCCAATTCGTCTGTCAACTC
>NW_007189038.1:0-732 GCF_000164805.1 Carlito syrichta
CTTGCTCGCTTTCCATCAGGTCATCTAACTTTTTGACTCGCTCGCCTGCGAACCGGTCAGCAAATTAGTCAGCTCGCTTACTTGCCAACAAGTCAATTACTTGTTGGCTCACTGGTAGGCTAACACATCAGCTAATTAGTTGGCTTCCTCATCAGCTGACTTGTTAAGTCAGCTCACTAGTTGGTTATATCACTGGCTGACTAGTTCTGGCAGCTCACCCATTGGCTCCCTTGATGTCTGCTATTTAAGTCGGTTCACTGTCAGCTCAATCACTGGACGACTTGTTAAATCTTCCCTCCATTCGGCTCACACACCAGCCAACTAAAATCAGCTGACCCTTCAGCTCACTCGCCAGCCAAAGAGTTAAGTCAGCTGACCAGTCGGCTAACTCGCCAGTCAACTAATTAAGTCAGCTAAGCATTCGGATGACTAGCCGACCAACTTGTTATTTCAGCTAACCAATCAGTCGATTAGTCAGCCAACTAGTCAGCTGAGAAGTTACCTCTGCTAACTAGGCGGCCGAATAGTTAGGCCAGTCACTTAGCCAAATAGTTGGCCGACTATTCAGGTCAGAAAACCAGCCAGCCAACTACTTAATCGTGCTAACTAGTGGGCCAATTCGTCTGTCAACTCGACCCAGCAACTATTGGCCCAACAAGTGATCTACCTTGTTAGACAGGAAAGAATTTGGCTAAGTAGTCCACCAACGTGTTAAACCAGCTAACTTGTAGG
>NW_007189039.1:0-780 GCF_000164805.1 Carlito syrichta
AGAGAGTAGCTGCCGGTTCCAGTTTTCATAAAGGAGTCTCCTGTGTTTCTGTGATGATTACAATTTGGTGTTTTACGTTTAGGTCTTTGATCCATTGAGAGTTAATGTGTATGGTGATAGTGAGGGGTCCTGTTTGAATCTTGTTCATGTAGTCAGACTTTTCCCAGCAACATGTACTGAATAGGTTCTCCATTCCCCATTGGGTCCCGGAGGTTCCTTCTAAGATCAGTTGGCTGAGAATTTGAGGATTTCGCTCTCTGTCCTGACCCGTCAGCCTATGGACCTTTTCTAGTACCAATAGCAGGCTGTTTGGATTATTGTAAACTTATACTAAAGTTTCAAATGCGGAAAGTGATAGTTCCTGCTTTGTACCTTTTGATAAGGATTCTTTCGGCTCTTCATGATTGTTTTAAATTTCATATGAATTCACTATTGTCATTTCCAGGTCTGAGACGAATGATGTTAACTTATTGGCTTTGTCCCTGTTTCACTCGTTGGCCTAAACGGCTAAATTTTCAATTAAAAGATGTGAGCAAAGTCAGGAAACCACGCATGTCAGCTTGCCATTCATGACATCAGCCTCAGAACTGTGACATCATAATGGGCGGGACCTTGACGACTGAGCAAGCCTTCAGTATCAAGGATTTATGTACAGTGCTCTGACAAGAGCGGAAGACATCGTGGATTTTCATTCCCAAGAATTGAAGGAAGCAAGGTGTTCACACCTATCCGAAAACGTCTTCAGGGGTAAGTGGCCGTTCAAGGATCCAGTGGGCAATG
>NW_007189040.1:0-786 GCF_000164805.1 Carlito syrichta
ATGTGTATGTGATAGTGAGGGGTCTGTTTGATCTGTCATGTAGTCAGACTTTTCCCAGCACATGTACTGAATAGGTTCTCCATTCCCCATTGGGTCCCGGAGGTTCTTCAAAGATGAGTTGGGTGAGAATTTGAGGATTTCGCTCTCTGTCCTGACCCATCAGCCTATGGACCTTTTCTAGTACCAATAGCAGGCTGTTTGGATTATTGTAAACTTATACTAAAGTTTCAAATGCGGAAAGTGATAGTTCCTGCTTTGTACCTTTTGATAAGGATTCTTTCGGCTCTTCATGATTGTTTTAAATTTCATATGAATTCACTATTGTAATTTCCAGGTCTGAGACGAATGATGTTAACTTACTGGCTTTGTCCCTGTTTCACTCGTTGGCCTAAACGGCTAAATTTTCAATTAAAAGATGTGAGCAAAGTCAGGAAACCACGCATGTCAGCTTGCCATTCATGACATCAGCCTCAGAACTGTGACATCATAATGGGCGGGACCTTGACGACTGAGCAAGCCTTCAGTATCAAGGATTTATGTACAGTGCTCTGACAAGAGCGGAAGACATCGTGGATTTTCATTCCCAAGAATTGAAGGAAGCAAGGTGTTCACACCTATCCGAAAACGTCTTCAGGGGTAAGTGGCCGTTCAAGGATCCAGTGGGCAATGTTGTCTTTTTGTTTTCACGCAGAAGTTATTGAGAGGACAGAAAAGCTCCCACAGTGGGTGGTCCCTGAGGGGGTTCCTCACGATGTAGTCTTTCATTACTATGCTCACAGAGACTTG
>NW_007189041.1:0-756 GCF_000164805.1 Carlito syrichta
CACATGTACTGAATAGGTTCTCCATTCCCCATTGGGTCCCGGAGGTTCCTTCAAAGATGAGTTGGGTGAGAATTTGAGGATTTCGCTCTCTGTCCTGACCCATCAGCCTATGGACCTTTTCTAGTACCAATAGCAGGCTGTTTGGATTATTGTAAACTTATACTAAAGTTTCAAATGCGGAAAGTGATAGTTCCTGCTTTGTACCTTTTGATAAGGATTCTTTCGGCTCTTCATGATTGTTTTAAATTTCATATGAATTCACTATTGTAATTTCCAGGTCTGAGACGAATGATGTTAACTTACTGGCTTTGTCCCTGTTTCACTCGTTGGCCTAAACGGCTAAATTTTCAATTAAAAGATGTGAGCAAAGTCAGGAAACCACGCATGTCAGCTTGCCATTCATGACATCAGCCTCAGAACTGTGACATCATAATGGGCGGGACCTTGACGACTTAGCAAGCCTTCAGTATCAAGGATTTATGTACAGTGCTCTGACAAGAGCGGAAGACATCGTGGATTTTCATTCCCAAGAATTGAAGGAAGCAAGGTGTTCACACCTATCCGAAAACGTCTTCAGGGGTAAGTGGCCCTTCAAGGATCCAGTGGGCAATGTTGTCTTTTTGTTTTCACGCAGAAGTTATTGAGAGGACAGAAAAGCTCCCACAGTGCTGGTCCCTGACGGGAGTTCCTCACGATGTAGTCTTTCATTACTATGCTCACAGAGACTTGTTGGGAGTTTGGTCATAGCACAACCTA
>NW_007189042.1:0-840 GCF_000164805.1 Carlito syrichta
ATGCGGAAGTGATAGTTCCTGCTTTGTACCTTTTGATAAGGATTCTTTCGGCTCTTCATGATTGTTTTAAATTTCATATGAATTCACTATTGTAATTTCCAGGTCTGAGACGAATGATGTTAACTTATTGGCTTTGTCCCTGTTTCACTCGTTGGCCTAAACGGCTAAATTTTCAATTAAAAGATGTGAGCAAAGTCAGGAAACCACGCATGTCAGCTTGCCATTCATGACATCAGCCTCAGAACTGTGACATCATAATGGGCGGGACCTTGACGACTGAGCAAGCCTTCAGTATCAAGGATTTATGTACAGTGCTCTGACAAGAGCGGAAGACATCGTGGATTTTCATTCCCAAGAATTGAAGGAAGCAAGGTGTTCACACCTATCCGAAAACGTCTTCAGGGGTAAGTGGCCGTTCAAGGATCCAGTGGGCAATGTTGTCTTTTTGTTTTCACGCAGAAGTTATTGAGAGGACAGAAAAGCTCCCACAGTGGGTGGTCCCTGAGGGGGTTCCTCACGATGTAGTCTTTCATTACTATGCTCACAGAGACTTGTTGGAGTTTGGTCATAGCACAACCTAATAATATTTCATCACTTTCTGTGGTTTAGACACTTCTGCATGTTTTTCATATCATTTTCCAGCCGTTGAGCCGTTTGTCTCTCAGGATTTGAACATCGCATCAGTAACATCAAAGTCAGTTTTCTAGAATTTTCGATTATCTAAATTTTTATATGAATGAGGAGCCCAATTCTTCTTTCTAAATCTCCATGTTATTTTGGTTTCTAAACATAGGGCTCCCAGTGGTCTCTTTTTGTGTGTGTGCATGATTTTCAAGGCTT
>NW_007189043.1:0-734 GCF_000164805.1 Carlito syrichta
TATTGGCTTTGTCCCTGTTTCACTCGTTGGCCTAAACGGCTAAATTTTCAATTAAAAGATGTGAGCAAAGTCAGGAAACCACGCATGTCAGCTTGCCATTCATGACATCAGCCTCAGAACTGTGACATCATAATGGGCGGGACCTTGACGACTGAGCAAGCCTTCAGTATCAAGGATTTATGTACAGTGCTCTGACAAGAGCGGAAGACATCGTGGATTTTCATTCCCAAGAATTGAAGGAAGCAAGGTGTTCACACCTATCTGAAAACGTCTTCAGGGGTAAGTGGCCGTTCAAGGATCCAGTGGGCAATGTTGTCTTTTTGTTTTCACGCAGAAGTTATTGAGAGGACAGAAAAGCTCCCACAGTGGGTGGTCCCTGAGGGGGTTCCTCACGATGTAGTCTTTCATTACTATGCTCACAGAGACTTGTTGGAGTTTGGTCATAGCACAACCTAATAATATTTCATCACTTTCTGTGGTTTAGACACTTCTGCATGTTTTTCATATTATTTTCCAGCCGTTGAGCCGTTTGTCTCTCAGGATTTGAACATCGCCTCAGTAACATCAAAGTCAGTTTTCTAGAATTTTCGATTATCTAAATTTTTATATGAATGAGGAGCCCAAATTCTTCTTTCTAAATCTCCATGTTATTTTGGTTTCTAAACATAGGGCTCCCAGTGATCTCTTTTTGTGTGTGTGCATGATTTTCAAGGCTTGTCGGTAAAAAGTATCAC
>NW_007189044.1:0-802 GCF_000164805.1 Carlito syrichta
CCTGTTTCACTCGTTGGCCTAAACGGCTAAATTTCAATTAAAAGATGTGAGCAAAGTCAGGAAACCACGCATGTCAGCTTGCCATTCATGACATCAGCCTCAGAACTGTGACATCATAATGGGCGGGACCTTGACGACTGAGCAAGCCTTCAGTATCAAGGATTTATGTACAGTGCTCTGACAAGAGCGGAAGACATCGTGGATTTTCATTCCCAAGAATTGAAGGAAGCAAGGTGTTCACACCTATCCGAAAACGTCTTCAGGGGTAAGTGGCCGTTCAAGGATCCAGTGGGCAATGTTGTCTTTTTGTTTTCACGCAGAAGTTATTGAGAGGACAGAAAGGCTCCCACAGTGGGTGGTCCCTGAGGGGGTTCCTCACGATGTAGTCTTTCATTACTATGCTCACAGAGACTTGTTGGAGTTTGGTCATAGCACAACCTAATAATATTTCATCACTTTCTGTGGTTTAGACACTTCTGCATGTTTTTCATATTATTTTCCAGCCGTTGAGCCGTTTGTCTCTCAGGATTTGAACATCGCCTCAGTAACATCAAAGTCAGTTTTCTAGAATTTTCGATTATCTAAATTTTTATATGAATGAGGAGCCCAAATTCTTCTTTCTAAATCTCCATGTTATTTTGGTTTCTAAACATAGGGCTCCCAGTGGTCTCTTTTTGTGTGTGTGCATGATTTTCAAGGCTTGTCGGTAAAAAGTATCACATTAATCTGAGACATTGTTGCAGAGTACACCATTATGTCTTAGGTAGAGAAAATCCTCGGGGATTCAGTGGAAATACACTTG
>NW_007189045.1:0-757 GCF_000164805.1 Carlito syrichta
AGTAGCTGCATCCTGCAGTGACATTTTAAGCACATTGTTCTCTGCCAAATCTGTTTAGAAGCACCAAGGCCATCCTCAAAACCTGATTCACAGTCCATTCTCCAGTACATACTTTGAAAAAAAGCACCCTTTTAGGTTATGCTAGATAAACAAACAAAAAATGGCATTGGTGATTAAAACCATCCTGATTAATTTATTATATGTATTTAACTTACCCATCTCTAATCATGACTTCCCTGAGATTTTTTTTTTAGAGCTTTGTTTTCCCACCTAGTAGATCAAGAAATAGAAGAAAAAGCACTGTTTAGTCAATATCCTAAGACACATCCATCAACCACTTTACATAGGGCAGCTCTCTCATTTCTCAGAGCTGAAAAAAAGTGTTATTTTTAAGATTCCTTATTTACTTATTTATTTACTTATTTATTTATTTATTTATTTATTTATTTATTTATTTATTTATTTATTTGAGTTGTAGTCTCACTCTGTCGCCCAGACTGGAGTGCAGTGGCCGCTCCTGACCACCGCAGCCTCGACCTGCTGGGTTCCGGCAATCCTTCCACCTCAGCCTTCCAAGTAGCCAGAATTACAGGCATGCGCTACCATGCCCGTCTGATTTTTTGATTTAGTGTAGAGATGAGGTCTCGCTGCCCAGGCGGGTCTCGAACCCGTGGGGCTCAGCCATCCACTCACCTCAGCCTCGCAAGGCGCAAGATTACAGCTGAGCCACTGAGCCCGGCTCTTTTTTATTTATTAT
>NW_007189046.1:0-637 GCF_000164805.1 Carlito syrichta
CCTCCCATAAAGTTATTGTGGAATTGGAAACCAAGATTCCTGTTCCCTTTTCAAAAGACACCTTAAAATATGGCGTCCTAGAAGCTCAGATTGCTGATTAAACCTTATCAAGAGACCTTGTAAATTTAGGCGATTGAGAACTCCAATAACCGGATTCCCATTCAGTTCTCAGCAAGACGCCCAGATTGTCCCTGTCTATGTGAATTCCAGAACTCTGTATACAAATTGCAGATACCCAGATGTTTTCCAGGGACGTGGAATCCATGATTCCTGGTTTCATTTTTTTATTGTGAAGTTGTGGGGTACAGTTAAGGGTTAGGTATACAATTGCGTTTCATTCAGGCACCCTGTTGATATGGGGTGTTTCCCCGTTCCCAGATAGATATTTGCTACTGTTGATCCCATCTCCCTCTCCCCACCATAGTTTCCCAGTACGGTCAGTCATTTTCGTATACGATTGCATTGGATGTTTAAGGTCCATTATATGAGTGAGAACATGTGATACTCAGATCTTTGTTTCTGTGAGAGGTCACTCAGTATTATAGACTCTAGTTCCACCAAGGTTGCTTCGAAGTTCATGCTTTTGTTCTTTTTTATGGCTGCATAGATTCCATCGAATATATGTACCATTTCCCCT
>NW_007189047.1:0-839 GCF_000164805.1 Carlito syrichta
CTTCTGCTGAGGCTTGAAGCAGTGAGTAAGCAAACTCAATAGTCAACAATAGAATGTTTAAATGTCTCCCATATGATAGAATACCTTCTGGCCATCAAGTAGTATTTTTAAACATAATTAAGGATATGAAAGAACTTTTATGATATATGCCAAATTTTAAAAAAGCAGGAAACAAAATACAAAGGGCAACCCCAGCATTGTAAGAATAAATGATATAAATAAACACTTAAGTATTTAGAGAAAATATGTGAATAAACAGCCACTGCTTAGTTTGTCTTACAGTTTAGGGTAAGCACTTCTGTTTTTCCAATTTTGCTCATCTTATTCAATTTTATAACGTAATTAATTTCCATATTTGTTTTATTTCTCATTAGACGGTCAGTTCTGTGAGATCAACGACCATACCTTAGATGCAATTATGAAATTTTTTGCAGTATCTGGCATTCAAAAAATTTTGCTGGATGAAATGGAATAAAATATAAAGTAGTCTATGATTTTACTTTGGGAATAGTCACATGTGCTGTGTTAAGTAGTCCAAAACACACGTAGACATGATTTCGTTTGGCTGGATTATCTACAGTTTCAGTCAACTTTTCCTTTTTAAATGGTTTCTAACCTGATAAATTATACTCTATTGTGAAGTGTATACTGCATAACCTGTTAAAACAGATGAGACAATGAAATATAACAAAAGTCCATTTGGACATTTATATCAGATTCTGCATTAAAATAATGTCTAATGTAACTGTAAATGATTTACACATTTTCTAAAATATCTACATATGTTTATATTTCTCTAACCCACTTTGGTGATGATCTTTATATTTTCACTAGAAAAA
>NW_007189048.1:0-906 GCF_000164805.1 Carlito syrichta
AAACAAAACAGTATATAGGGGTGTCCCTCAAAATGTATACATATTGTAGGTATGGCATTTGCTCAAAAGGCGGCATTAATCAAATGAATGCCAGCATCACCACACAAAGGGCGAAAATGGAGAAATCACAGTTGAGCAAACAGCATGCTACACATTGCTACCATAATTCAATTCAACATCAGAAAGTAATATATAGATAACGTCTCTCAAAATGTGTACACATTTTTTTGGCACCCCACATAATAAATTACAGACTTCAGGAAATACATTTTAAGGCACTTCTGGAAGTCTTATGGTGTATGAGTTAGGACATACAGTTTCTGCAGATAAGCTTGTTATTTTTCTCCCTAATTACTATTTTTCTTCTATAATACTGAAAAGCATTGCTTGTAAGGGATTTCTAAAATGAATCTTTTCCCCCCAATTATTTATTCACTAACTCATTTTTCATTCTGACATGTCAGTTTCCTATATATAATCTCTAAAAGTTAAGTTTTTAATCCTAAAATAGTAGGTCATATTCCTAAAAAAAAGGGATGTTATAAAATATCATCAGCTATTATCTGACATTCTTCTGTCTAAAATTCCAGGCTTACTTTAACTGAACACATTTTTAAAATTTAAAATCAGAATACCTTCTAAAGAATAAAATCACTGTTCACTATTCACCCCATATATTTAATTATGCATAAAATCTTCTAAGTTAGCAAATCGTCCACGCACATCATCCTTTCCTGCACACAGCAGGAAACTCTTAATCAGGTTAAAAATAAATTTGATATTGACTGAGTCCAAATTTTCTTACACTTAGTCATCAGAGGCACAATATAATCCATGTAATTGGGTCTTTTAAGCCAATATGTCCTAAAATTTCTTAAAATGACTTGTGCCTTGCAGACAAAATAT
>NW_007189049.1:0-878 GCF_000164805.1 Carlito syrichta
TAATACTGAAAGCATTGCTTGTAAGGGATTTCTAAAATGAATCTTTTCCCCCCAATTATTTATTCACTAACTCATTTTTCATTCTGACATGTCAGTTTCCTATATATAATCTCTAAAAGTTAAGTTTTTAATCCTAAAATAGTAGGTCATATTCCTAAAAAAAAGGGATGTTATAAAATATCATCAGCTATTATCTGACATTCTTCTGTCTAAAATTCCAGGCTTACTTTAACTGAACACATTTTTAAAATTTAAAATCAGAATACCTTCTAAAGAATAAAATCACTGTTCACTATTCACCCCATATATTTAATTATGCATAAAATCTTCTAAGTTAGCAAATCGTCCACGCACATCATCCTTTCCTGCACACAGCAGGAAACTCTTAATCAGGTTAAAAATAAATTTGATATTGACTGAGTCCAAATTTTCTTACACTTAGTCATCAGAGGCACAATATAATCCATGTATTGGGTTCTTTAAGCCAATATGTCCTAAAATTTCTTAGAATTGACTTGTGCCTTGCAGACAAAAATATTAAGTAAGGCTTAATCATTTTAAAATACTGTGTGCATACTACAGCTTTTCAGATGGTTAGAGGATCCACTGATTTTTAAAGTTTCCTTCAAGGCACTCTAGAAATGGAAATAGCTTACCAACAAAGTGATACACTTTGAAAAAAACAAATACAAGATTCCTAGAAACCCATGTATTTTTTTTAGAATGTTGACATTCCCTTAACAAACTTACACATTAGTTTCTTGAAAAGTTACTGTTTTGATTTTGGGAGTATTATCATATCTACCTGAGCATTATATATAGCAGAAGGCAAATATATGCCATTACTGTAGCATGCAATATCTGTAGCTTTAACTCTA
>NW_007189050.1:0-661 GCF_000164805.1 Carlito syrichta
CATGATTGTCACCCAGTGCTTTTGGAAGCCAATGTGAGATGATGACCTGAGCCCCAGCATTGGAGACCATCCCAGGCACCTTGGCAATACCTCGTCTCTACAAGAAACAAATAAAATGAGCCAAACATGGTGCCACACGCCTCTTTCCAACCACTCGAGCGGCCTCAGCAGGAAGATAGCCTGAGCCCAGCTGATGGAGGCTGCAGTGGCCGAGAGCAAGCCCATGTGCTAAGGCCTGGGCCACAGAGTGGTACTCCCACTCAGAATATTAATATCAACCACTGCCACCACAACCACGGGCCAGGCTCAGGTGCTCACCCTGGAATGCTGGCCCTTCGAGGACAAGCCATTTAGACGATCTGAGCCTGTGGGTTTGAGACCAGTCCAGGATCCTGGTTCGACCTCGTCTTGGCCATCAAAAATATATCCAAATATTAGCTGGGTGTGGTGTCACAGGCCTATCATTCCAGCCACTTGTGGGGCCGAGGCAGGAGGATTACCTAAGCTCAACAGGTGGAGTTTGTGGTGGCTGTGAGGTAGTCCCTGCATTCCGGTCTTGGTGACAGATCGGGATTCCAACTCCAAATAATAATTCCACCACCACAACCACCCCTGCCACCCAGTTCGAGGAGTCACTCTTAGGGATGGGAGAGGAAAAGGC
>NW_007189051.1:0-774 GCF_000164805.1 Carlito syrichta
CAAATCTCCAAAATTAGCCCAAATGGTAATGACTGAAACTTAAATTGAAAACTGTACCCAACTAGGTCTTTATTGTGACTATGCCAGTTTTTGCTTGTTGGCCTGCAGGTTTGCACTGAGGTAATAAACCCTTTATCTCTTCCTCTACATGAAAAACAAAAAGAAGCAAGCAAACAAAATTACTACAGTTTCATTCTTCATGGATGATTTTCATAATGCCTGATTTATAAATATTTTTTAAAAAGGATTCATGAATTGCCATATCTGTCTGCAGAGGTTTATTCTTTAAAGTACTATGTTTTATTTGATCTAATCATGATATATCTGTATTGATAGAATTTGAAATTTCTTTCTTTTTTGTTTTTGAGTTGGAGTCCCACTCTGTCGCCCAGACTGGAGTGCAGTGGCTGCTCCCTGCCACAGCAGCCTCGACCTGCTGGGCTCTGGTGCTCCTTCTGCCTCACCCTTCCCAGTAGCTGGAACTACAGGCGTGCACTGCCACACCTGGCTGACTTTTTGATTTATTGTAGAGATGAGGTTTCACCAAGTTGCCCAGGCGGGTCTTGAACCCGCAGGATCAGGCAATCCTCTCACCTCAGCCTCCCAAGGCGCGGGATTACAGGCTGAGCCACCAAGCCCGGTTGTTAGAATTTGAAATTTTCTAAAGCACATGCTTTTTGTTAAAAGTAGTTTTCCTCCTCTGAAGTTCATTTGATGGAAAAAGATACACAAGGAGTGATCAACCCAAAGAATAAAAGGTAGATCAGATGTATT
>NW_007189052.1:0-794 GCF_000164805.1 Carlito syrichta
CAATCTCCAAAATTAGCCCAAATGGTAATGACTGAAACTTAAATTGAAAACTGTACCCAACTAGGTCTTTATTGTGACTATGCCAGTTTTTGCTTGTTGGCCTGCAGGTTTGCACTGAGGTAATAAACCCTTTATCTCTTCCTCTACATGAAAAACAAAAAGAAGCAAGCAAACAAAATTACTACAGTTTCATTCTTCATGGATGATTTTCATAATGCCTGATTTATAAATATTTTTTAAAAAGGATTCATGAATTGCCATATCTGTCTGCAGAGGTTTATTCTTTAAAGTACTATGTTTTATTTGATCTAATCATGATATATCTGTATTGATAGAATTTGAAATTTCTTTCTTTTTTGTTTTTGAGTTGGAGTCCCACTCTGTCGCCCAGACTGGAGTGCAGTGGCTGCTCCCTGCCACAGCAGCCTCGACCTGCTGGGCTCTGGTGCTCCTTCTGCCTCACCCTTCCCAGTAGCTGGAACTACAGGCGTGCACTGCCACACCTGGCTGATTTTTTGATTTATTGAAGAGATGAGGTTTCACCAAGTTGCCCAGGCGGGTCTTGAACCCGCAGGATCAGGCAATCCTCTCACCTCAGCCTCCCAAGGCGCGGGATTACAGGCTGAGCCACCAAGCCCGGTTGTTAGAATTTGAAATTTCTAATGCACATGCTTTTTGTTAAAAGTAGTTTTCCTCCTCTGAAGTTCATTTGATGGAAAAAGATACACAAGGAGTGATCAACCCAAAGAATAAAAGGTAGATCAGATGTATCTAATTTCACCACACATATTGAG
>NW_007189053.1:0-841 GCF_000164805.1 Carlito syrichta
TCGCCAGTTTTTGCTTGTTGGCCTGCAGGTTTGCACTGAGGTAATAAACCCTTTATCTCTTCCTCTACATGAAAAACAAAAAGAAGCAAGCAAACAAAATTACTACAGTTTCATTCTTCATGGATGATTTTCATAATGATTGATTTATAAATATTTTTTTAAAAGGATTCATGAATTGCCATATCTGTCTGCAGAGGTTTATTCTTTAAAGTACTATGTTTTATCTGATCTAATCATGATATATCTGTATTGATAGAATTTGAAATTTCTTTCTTTTATTTTTTTGAGTTGGAGTCCCGCTCTGTCGCCCAGACTGGAGTGCAGTGGCTGCTCCCTGCCACAGCAGCCTCGACCTGCTGGGCTCTGGTGCTCCTTCTGCCTCACCCTTCCCAGTAGCTGGAACTACAGGCGTGCACTACCACACCTGGCTGATTTTTTGATTTATTGAAGAGATGAGGTTTCACCAAGTTGCCCAGGCGGGTCTTGAACCCGCAGGATCAGGCAATCCTCTCACCTCAGCCTCCCAAGGCGCGGGATTACAGGCTGAGCCACCAAGCCCGGTTGTTAGAATTTGAAATTTCTAATGCACATGCTTTTTGTTAAAAGTAGTTTTCCTCCTCTGAAGTTCATTTGATGGAAAAAGATACACAAGGAGTGATCAACCCAAAAGAATAAAAGGTAGATCAGATGTATCTAATTTCACCACACATATTGAGCTATGGTAGTTTTTAAATTTGGTTTGGGTTATTTTTTCCCTGATAATTGCGCAGAAGTGTATGTGTTAAAATTTGTCAGTTGATATAAAATAACAAATGAAATAGCAAGTAATCATGCTGTAAAT
>NW_007189054.1:0-1072 GCF_000164805.1 Carlito syrichta
CTGACTTAACTAGCTCCCTTCCTAGCTAGCCGTCTGACTAGCCAGTTGACTTAACTAGCTGAGTTAACTATCTAACCAGCTAGCTACCTAGCTAACAAGCTGACTTAAATAGTTAGGGGCCTAGTTATCTTGCTGACTTAACCAGGTAGCTAACTCGTAAGCTTACTCGTTTTCTAACATGCTAGCTAGCTGACATAATCATCTGACTTAACTCATTATATGAAGAGCTACCTAGCTGACTCAATCAGCTGATTTAGCTCATTAGCTAACTAGCTAGTTTGCCTACTTAACTTGCTGAACACAACCCGTTTGATAACTAGCTAGCTAGCTGACTCAACCAGCTGGCTTATCCCATTAGTTAACTAGTTAACTACCTCACTCAACCTGCTGACTTAACCCATTAACTAACTAGCTAGCTAACTGTCTTAATCATCTGGTTAAATTAGAAAGCTGACTTAGCTATCTGACTTAACTACTTAGATAGCTGACTTAACTGGCTGACTTAACAAGTTAGCTAGCTGACAACTACCTGAATTAAGTAGCTAACTATTTCAGTAGCTGAATATCTAGCTGCTTTAATAATTATCTAACTAGTTAGGTAGCAGACTTAAGTAGGTGACTTAAATAATTAGCTAACTAGTGAGCTAGCTGACTTAACTAGCTTACTTAGCTAGCTAGCTGGTTACCTAGCTGACTTAGCTGACTGACTTAACTAGTTGGCTAACGAGATAGCTAGCTGACTTAAAGACTTGGTTATTGAGTTAGCTAACTGATTTAACTAGTCGGTAAACGAGTTAACTAGCTGAATTAGCTAGTTGGTTAATGAGTTAGCTAGGTGAATTAACTTGTGGGCTGATGAGTCGGCCGATTACTTAGATTGTTTAACACATTGGCTGCCTACTCAGTCGACTTGTTAGCTGGCTTAACAAGTCAACCGACTAGTCAGCCAACTAGTTAGCTGGGTTAACAAGATAAGTGACGAGTTGGCCCACTAGTTAGCAGTGTTATTAGTGCTTGCTCCTTTGCTGACTTGACTAGTTGGCCAAATAGTTGACCGACAACTTAGCTGACC
>NW_007189055.1:0-1293 GCF_000164805.1 Carlito syrichta
ACTGAGTGAAATGAGTGCTACACACTCACTTGTAGAAAAGCAGTGCTTGCCTTCAGTTTGAGCCCTGAAACGTTTTACCCCTTGGCGTTTCTCTAGGCTAGGAAATGCAGTCACTCTCGCGTTGGCCTTGCTGAATAAGCGTAGACGGCCTCTGTGAGGCTTGTTGTGCATGTGCATCTTCCCGGGGAAGGAGCTTTTCAAAATGTGCAGCGCTCTTTAGGGGCTATCTATGTTATTCTCACTTGGTGCATGCTGCAACACATGAGTCTGACTCTCGCGGTTTTCTTCTCATTTGGACTTCGGCTGTGCAGAGCGCCTCTGTTTGAACTAAGAGTTCTCTCATGGGACACGCTTTGCCCATGTGCAGCTCTACGCTGCCACCCAGGGGGCGATGGGAACCCCACAGTGGAGCAAGAAGGCATTACTTGGTGAATTCCCTGGGTGCATTCTGAAATGTTTCTCCCTTTCAAATTTTTGTGTGGGAGGATACACAATTGCTCTGCCAAACGCATTGACGGAAAAGAGCTGACTGCCTTGGTGGTGCTTGTTTTGAATGTCCGTCTCCCTTGGAAAGTGCTGTGTGAGAAGTGTGCTGCACTGTGAGGTTCTGGCACTGAGTGTGCGTGCTGTCATTCCTCCTTCCCACTTGTGCCCTTTCGTGTATCTTACGCTCTACAGGGTGACTGCTTTGGCGTGCGGCTTGTCAACCTCTCCCATGCGGGAATGCTCATCTCCCCTGTGCCACAATGAGGGATCTGAGACATTCACAGTTACTTGTGGGAAGGCATTATGTGTGACCCGGGGGAATTCTGAATTGCTCTTTCTTGACACCTTCTCCTGTCAGGGAAAGCAATGAGACTGTGGATTGCTGGTGGGAGTGGCCTTTCTTAGGCCTGGGGTGCACGGGCACCTTCCTGGCTTAAGTCTGTGCCCAATGTGTGCTGCAGTGTCTCCTCTTTGCTGTGACTATTATTCTTCATTGCCGCCTGCTGTAATACCTCATTCTCACTCTTTCCCCTTGATTTGTGTTCCTTTCCATAGAGGGCCTTTGCGTACGAGCGTGAAACCTCCGTGTTTCACGGAGAGAAATCTGCAAGGCATAGTGCCGCAATGAGTGACACAAGTGCTCCACAGTCACGAGCAGGAGAGCATTATGTGTGGATGGGGAGAATTCTAAGTTGTTTTTCCCTATGGCGTTTAAACCTAATAAGGACTACCAAGGCTGTGCCGTTTTCATTGCCGAGTAAGCACGGAGAGCCTCTGTTACACTGGGGGTGAAGCTGGGTCTCCTGA
>NW_007189056.1:0-1142 GCF_000164805.1 Carlito syrichta
CATTTGGACTTCGGCTGTGCAGAGCGCCTCTGTTTGAACTAAGAGTTCTCTCATGGGACACGCTTTGCCCATGTGCAGCTCTACGCTGCCACCCAGGGGGCGATGGGAACCCCACAGTGGAGCAAGAAGGCATTACTTGGTGAATTCCCTGGGTGCATTCTGAAATGTTTCTCCCTTTCAAATTTTTGTGTGGGAGGATACACAATTGCTCTGCCAAACGCATTGACGGAAAAGAGCTGACTGCCTTGGTGGTGCTTGTTTTGAATGTCCGTCTCCCTTGGAAAGAGCTGTGTGAGAAGTGTGCTGCACTGTGAGGTTCTGGCACTGAGTGTGCGTGCTGTCATTCCTCCTTCCCACTTGTTACCTTTCGTGTATCTTACGCTCTACAGGGTGACTGCTTTGGCGTGCGGCTTGTCAACCTCTCCCATGCGGGAATGCTCATCTCCCCTGTGCCACAATGAGGGATCTGAGACATTCACAGTTACTTGTGGGAAGGCATTATGTGTGACCCGGGGGAATTCTGAATTGCTCTTTCTTGACACCTTCTCCTGTCAGGGAAAGCAATGAGACTGTGGATTGCTGGTGGGAGTGGCCTTTCTTAGGCCTGGGGTGCACGGGCACCTTCCTGGCTTAAGTCTGTGCCCAATGTGTGCTGCAGTGTCACCGCTTTGCTGTGACTATTTTTCTTCATTGCCGCCTGCTGTAATACCTCATTCTCACTCTTTCCCCTTGATTTGTGTTCCTTTCCATAGAGGGCCTTTGCGTACGAGCGTGAAACCTCCGTGTTCCACGGAGAGAAATCTGCAAGGCATAGTGCCGCAATGAGTGACACAAGTGCTCCACAGTCACGAGCAGGAGAGCATTATGTGTGGATGGGGAGAATTCTAAAGTTGTTTTTCCCTATGGCGTTAAAACCTAATAAGGACTACCAAGGCTGTGCCGTTATCATTGCCGAATAATCACGGGAGCCTCTGTTACACTGGGGGTGAAACTGGGTCTTCCTGGGGACACGCTATTGAAGCCTGCGCTGCCTGCACTTTCTTTGGCATTCTGTATACACTGGCTTTTGTGCGTGCTCTCCTCCCTGATTCCCAGACCTCTCCATGTATAGGCACTATACTAGGCGGGGAGCATTTGCTGAC
>NW_007189057.1:0-855 GCF_000164805.1 Carlito syrichta
TACCATGTGCATTTCAAAGAGGTATTCTTAAAGTCGTGAACAACTGACCTTTTGACCCCAAACAGTAAGGAAAGCATGCACTCTCCCTGCCACATGGAAATCTTGGAAATGATTCTAGTAATTTACACTCATACTTTTGATAACTTTGTAGATTAGGTGTATTATATTAATTTAATGATTTTGCTTTTTATTGCACATACTATTTGGGATCCCACCTCCCTGTCATTTACAATCCCATGCCATTGGGTTTTATCCTCCTAGTTTTATATTGGGTGCTAACTCTGAATACCAAAGGAAAACAGTAAAATAGTTTCTCAAAAAATTAAAAACAAAGCTATTATTTGATCCAGAAATCCCACATTAGGGTATATATATATATATATATACATATATATATATACATATGTATATACATATGTATATACATATATATGCATATATATATTCAAAAAATATAATAAAATCAGTACCTAAAAGCAATATCAGCACTCGTACACTCATTGCAGCTTTATTTTCAATAGTAAAGACTTGGAAATAATCTAAGTGTCCACCAATGAATGAACCAATAAAGAACATGCAACACATATATGCACGGGAGCGCGTGCGTGCGCGCACACACACAGTGAAAAACTGTTTAGCATAGATTTTAAAAATAAGAAAATATTTTCTTATGTGTGATTACGTGGGTGAACCTGCAGGACATCATACTAAGTAAAAAATGAAAGAAAAAGCTAAAATTATAGAAGAAAAGGATAGAATGGTGATTGCCAGCAGCTGGTGGAGAGGCATAGGAATGGGAAGATGTTCTTCAAATGTGCTCACTCATCAGTGGACCTTGGACAACTACTTTAATAG
>NW_007189058.1:0-1171 GCF_000164805.1 Carlito syrichta
GTGGCTGGCTAGTTAAGCTGGCTGGCTATCAGACTGTCCAGCCAGCCAACTCGCTATTTAATTCAGCTAGCTAGCCAGCTGGCCAGTCCTCTAGCTAGCTAACCAGCTGCCTAGCCAACTAGCCAGTCAGGTAGCTAGCTATTTAAGCCAGGTTGCTAGCCTTCTAGCCAACCAGAAAGCTAGCTTGTTAAGTCAGTTGACAAGCCAGCTAGCCAACAAACTAGCTAGTCAGCTACCTAGCCAGATAGCTAGTTAAGTCAGCTAGCAAGTCAGTTAACTATTCAACTATTCAACTAGCTAGTTAAGTCAGCTAGGTAGTCAGGTTGCTTGTCAGCTACCTATTTAATTCAGCTATCTATTCATCAAACTAATCAACTAGATAGTTAAGTCAGCTAGCCAGTTAACTAGCCAGTTAGCTAGCTAATTGTCAGCTAGATAGACAGCTAGATAGCTTGTTTTCTCACTAGTTATGTCATCCACGTAGCCAGCTAGCTAGTCAGCTATCTAGTTAAGTCAGTTAGCAAATCAGCTAGTTACTTAGCTAACAAGTGTGCTAGCAACTCAACAAACTGGTCACCAAACTAGTGGCCAGGTTCTCTTTCCACCAGGTCAGCTCACTAGTCTGCTTGCTCACCTGCCAACCAATCAGCAAACTAATCGGCTCACTCGCCAGGCAAAAGTTCAGTTAACACGTCAGCTTGCTCGCAGGCCAACAGGACAGCTAACTAGTCGGCTTCCTCGCCAGCCAGCTAGTTAAGTCAGCTCACCAATGGCTTTCTCGCAGGCTGACTATTTAAGGCATTTTCCCCATTGGCTCACTCAACGGCCAACTAGTTAATTCAGCTCACCGGTCTGGTCACTCACTGGTCTAGTAGTTAAGTATTCTAACCAGTCAGCTCACTCGTCAGCTGACGAAAGTCAACTGATGAGTCAGCTCACTCCCCAGCTGACTAGTTCAGTCAGCTGACCAATCAGCTCACTCTCCGGCCGACTAGTTAAGTCAGCTCACCTGTTGACTCACACGCATGTCAAGTTAAGTCAGGTAACCTGTCTGCCAACTAGCCGTCGAGGTAGTAAAGTGAGCTAAACTATCATCCAACTAGTTCAACCATCATATCAAGCTGACAAGTTAGCACACTTACTCGTCGGCCCACTACTTAGGTCAGCTTAC
>NW_007189059.1:0-652 GCF_000164805.1 Carlito syrichta
CAGCTAGCTAAGTAAGCTAGCTGTCAGCTAGTTCACTAGTTATCTAAGTATTGAAGTAACCTAATTAAGTCTGCTACCTAACTAGTTAGATAATTATTAAAGCAGCTAGTTATTCAGCTAGTTGAATAGTTAGCTAACTATTGAATTCAGGTAGTTAAGTCAGCTAGTTAACTTGTTAAGTCGGCCTTTTATGTGAGCTACCTAAGTAGTAAGTCAGATAGCAATGTCAGCTAGTTAAGTCAACTTTCTAATTTAGTCAGATGGTTAAGACAGTTTGCATGCTAGTTAGCTAATGGGTTAAGTCAGCAGGTTGTGTGAGGTAGTTAGCTAGTTAACTAGCAGCTTAAATCAGCTGGTTGAGTCAGCTAGCTATACAGTTAGCAAATGGGTGTGTCAACTGGTTGAGTAGGCAAGCTAAATAGTTACCTAATGAGTTAAGTCAGCTGGTTGAGTCAGCTACCTAGCTCCTTAGATAACGAGATAAAGTCAGATGATTAAGTCAGCTAGCTAGCACGTTAGATAGGAATAAGCTTGCTTGTTAGCTAGCTGGTTAAGTCAGCAAGCTAGCTAGGCCACTACTTTTTTGAGTCAGAATTTTAACTAAGTAACTATCTTGTTAGATAACTATTTTAAGTCAGCAGGTTTACTAGGA
>NW_007189060.1:0-945 GCF_000164805.1 Carlito syrichta
TTTAAAAATATCACAGTTCTCTCTAAAATTCAAATATGTTTAGAATGGATCATAATTAATTGTATATAGTTTCTCCAGAGGCTCGCTAGTAGCTAAAAAAAGAAATACAAAGAAAACAAAAGGGATGTGGAGTTTGCTCGACAGACACTACCATGTGCATTTCAAAGTGGTATTCTTAAAGTCGTGAACAACTGACCTTTTGACCCCAAACAGTAAGGAAAGCATGCACTCTCCCTGCCACATGGAAATCTTGGAAATGATTCTAGTAATTTACACTCATACTTTTGATAACTTTTGTAGATTAGGTGTATGATATTAATTTAATGATTTTGCTTTTTATTGCACATACTATTTGGGATCCCACCTCCCTGTCATTTACAATCCCATACCATTGGGTTTTATCCTCCTAGTTTTATATTGGGTGCTAACTCTGAATACCAAAGGAAAACAGTAAAATAGTTTCTCAAAAAATTAAAAACAAAGCTATTATTTGATCCAGAAATCCCACATTAGGGTATATATATATATATGCATATATATATTCAAAAAATAAAATAAAATCAGTACCTAAAAGCAATATCAGCACTCGTACACTCATTGCAGCTTTATTTTCAATAGTAAAGACTTGGAAATAATCTAAGTGTCCACCAATGAATGAACCAATAAAGAACATGCAACACATATATGCACGGGAGCGCGTGCGTGCGCGCACACACACAGTGGAAAACTGTTTAGCATAGATTTTAAAAATAAGAAAATATTTTCTTATGTGTGATTACGTGGGTGAACCTGCAGGACATCATACTAAGTAAAAAATGAAAGAAAAAGCTAAAATTATAGAAGAAAAGGATAGAATGGTGATTGCCAGCAGCTGGTGAGAGGCATAGGAATGGGAAGATGTTCTTCAATGTGCTCACTCATCAGTGGACCTTGGACACTACTTTA
>NW_007189061.1:0-894 GCF_000164805.1 Carlito syrichta
CTTAAAGTCGTGAACAACTGACCTTTTGACCCCAAACAGTAAGGAAAGCATGCACTCTCCCTGCCACATGGAAATCTTGGAAATGATTCTAGTAATTTACACTCATACTTTTGATAACTTTTGTAGATTAGGTGTATGATATTAATTTAATGATTTTGCTTTTTATTGCACATACTATTTGGGATCCCACCTCCCTGTCATTTACAATCCCATGCCATTGGGTTTTATCCTCCTAGTTTTATATTGGGTGCTAACTCTGAATACCAAAGGAAAACAGTAAAATAGTTTCTCAAAAAATTAAAAACAAAGCTATTATTTGATCCAGAAATCCCACATTAGGGTATATATATATGTATGTATATATATATTCAAAAAATAAAATAAAATCAGTACCTAAAAGCAATATCAGCACTCGTACACTCATTGCAGCTTTATTTTCAATAGTAAAGACTTGGAAATAATCTAAGTGTCCACCAATGAATGAACCAATAAAGAACATGCAACACATATATGCACGGGAGCGCGTGCGTGCGTGCACACACACAGTGGAAAACTGTTTAGCATAGATTTTAAAAATAAGAAAATATTTTCTTGTGTGATTACGTGGGTGAACCTGCAGGACATCATACTAAGTAAAAAATGAAAGAAAAAGCTAAAATTATAGAAGAAAAGGATAGAATGGTGATTGCCAGCAGCTGGTGGAGAGGCACAGGAATGGGAAGATGTTCTTCAAATGTGCTCACTCATCAGTGGACCTTGGACAACTACTTTAATACTATAAGAAAATGATTGAGAGTAGCAGGAAACTGGGGAAGGTAGTGGGGCAGGGAGGTGGGATTTAAAGTAGTAGAAATGGGGAAGGGTGGGACACCTTATCAATAAGGGTACCTGCAC
>NW_007189062.1:0-858 GCF_000164805.1 Carlito syrichta
ACTTTTGTCCTCCACTGTAACAGATGCTATTGAGGTGTCCCCTTGAAACAATCCCCACACCTCCCTTCTCTGGTGCACAGTGGCCCACACGCAGCCTACTTGGGGATACATGTACTAGCCTAACAGGTCATCTGCATTTCCCTGAGGGATGCTGGGTGGGGAGTGGAAAACCCCAGGATCCCTGGACACAGATGGGCACACACACCCTAGGCTGCTCCCTGGCGTGCTGGATCCATTTCAGGAGTGCATCCTTCACTCCTTCAGGAGTGAAGCCCGGAGGGAGCACTGAGCCACCAGATCCCCTTGCTACTGCTGGGAGTCTGAGCTGTGGAAGGCAGGAGTCTTTGCTCCCAGTGAGCCCTCTCTGGTGGTAAGCTCAGTCCACCCCAGGCAATATGCAGGGACTGTATCCTCCTGTTGCCTGGGAAGCATTCCCTTTGATTTGCTGGTCATACTGAAAATTGACTGAGGCTCCCCTGGATGCAGAATAACTTTCAATCAAATTTAATTAAGGGAAGACCAGTCATTTTTATCTCGAGTTTTCTCTCAGGCAGTGTTTATCTTCTAATTGGGACTTGAGAACATCCCCCAGTCAGTGACACCTTGGGCTACAGAGCAGTGGCCATTCCTGGCAAGCTGACAGGCACCTCCAGGAGATGTGCAGGCCCATCCATGGGTTCCTTTAGTGCAGGGGATGCACTAAATCACTCCTATCCTGGCCATGGAGAGGCTCCCAGGTTTTACCTTTAGAAGATTCTGACATTTCCAAACGGCCCCACTGGCCAGGACTATAGATGGCAACATCTCACCAAACAGTTGTGCATAGTGCCCCATTGTCGTGACCAGCACTGACCAAGG
>NW_007189063.1:0-796 GCF_000164805.1 Carlito syrichta
ATTCCTATGTGTGTGTGTGTGTGTGTGTGTGTGTGTGTGTGTGTGTGTGAGTGCGCATGTATATATATTTGTTCAATTCCAGCCTTTAATTGATTGGATAAGGCCTACCAACATTAGGGAGGACAATCTGCTTTACTCAGTTTCCCAGTTTAAAGGTTATTCTCATCTAAAAACACCCTCACGGAACACCCTTAATACTATCTGACCAAATATCTAAGTACTCTGTGGCCAATCAAGTTGACACATGAAATTTCCTGTCATCATACTTCAAATCAAATATGTGAGAAAAAACTGCATGATTCCTGTCTATCTATTATCTCTCTCTCTCTCTCTCTCTCTCATCTATCTATTCATTCATGCATTGATTTTCTTTTTTTTCACCTTTAAATCTTTTATTTTAAAATTGTGAGGTACAATTCAGGGTTAGGTATGCAAATACTCATTATGCAGGTACCCTTGTTGATGAGGTGTGCCCCATTCCTCAGGCAGTTTCCCACTACTGCCAATCCCACCTCACTACTGCCCCATGCCTTCGCAGTTTCCCACTACTGTGGATCCTTTTCTTGTAGCATTACTATAGTTGTTCAAGGTCCACTAATGAGTGAGAACATGTGATACTCAGTTCTTTGTTTCTGTGAAAGATCATTCAATATTATAGATTCTAAGTCCATCCGGGTTGCTGCAAAGTTCATGATTTTGTTTTCCTTATGACTGTCTAATATTCCATTGTGTATATGTACCACATTTTTTTATCCAGTCCTCTTTGATGGGCAGCATAGTTGGTTCCATGTTCATG
>NW_007189064.1:0-846 GCF_000164805.1 Carlito syrichta
GAAAGCCCATCCCCAAAGGAAATACTGTTAAATAGGAAGTACCCAGAACAACACAGTAGCATTGGCACGGTTAGGAGGTTCTAAAACAGATGCAACTTAATATCCTTGACCCACTGACCAGAAATCAGGAAGGCCAGAGGTGCTATCTAGAGGTGGAGAACGGAGAGTCTTCTGGTGAGGCCTAGTGTCCAGATGTCAGGCACGAGCAAGGGCCTCGCACGAGGCTGATTTATCACATTTGCAACGTTCAGGGATGGGGAGTCAGAAGACCCTATGACCACCTCAGCTCTGTGTCTGAGTCTCTGAGAGACCATGGTAAGAGTATTGACATAGGGGGCGGTGGGCTCCATTGCCAGGTACCAGACTAGGTGACTCGTGAATGTTAACTTAAATAATTTGGCAAATCACTGATTATCTCCAATTCCCCAGTGGAAAATAGATGAACTAATTTGTCTAATCTGTAAAGTCACCTCCAATTCTGACATTTTGGTATTCTGTGATTCTACAATCACAGAATCTAGTCCCAGAGATCTGTGATGCCTTCGCATGGCCTCCAGTAGCGGCACTTGGTCCTTAGCGCTAATGTCCATTAGTCGCTGCTTCCTGGCCCACCATATTTCCTACGTGCTATCTCCCATGAGATCACACACTCTCCAGGGTAACTTTGTCTTCATCTCTGGGGTCTTCCTCCCAACTCTGTGCCTCGGTGCAACAGCCCTGAAAATGAGTTGCGGGCTCTCAGCAGGCACTAGGCAACTCTTTGCTCGGTCTAGGGTTCTAGGGGGCTGCGGAGTCCTGTGCCTGGGGCTCAAGGCCCTTCCTTCTGTTTCCAGCCCGGTTGCTCAT
>NW_007189065.1:0-1566 GCF_000164805.1 Carlito syrichta
TGACCCAGAAATCAGGAAGGCCCAGAGGTGCTATCTAGAGGTGGAGAACGGAGAGTCTTCTGGTGAGGCCTAGTGTCCAGATGTCAGGCACGAGCAAGGGCCTCGCACGAGGCTGATTTATCACATTTGCAACGTTCAGGGATGGGGAGTCAGAAGACCCTATGACCACCTCAGCTCTGTGTCTGAGTCTCTGAGAGACCATGGTAAGAGTATTGACATAGGGGGCGGTGGGCTCCATTGCCAGGTACCAGACTAGGTGACTCGTGAATGTTAACTTAAATAATTTGGCAAATCACTGATTATCTCCAATTCCCCAGTGGAAAATAGATGAACTAATTTGTCTAATCTGTAAAGTCACCTCCAATTCTGACATTTTGGTATTCTGTGATTCTACAATCACGGACTCTAGTCCCAGAGATCTGTGATGCCTTCGCATGGCCTCCAGTAGCGGCACTTGGTCCTTAGCGCTAATGTCCATTAGTCGCTGCTTCCTGGCCCACCATATTTCCTACGTGCTATCTCCCATGAGATCACACACTCTCCAGGGTAACTTTGTCTTCATCTCTGGGGTCTTCCTCCCAACTCTGTGCCTCGGTGCAACAGCCCTGAAAATGAGTTGCGGGCTCTCAGCAGGCACTAGGCAACTCTTTGCTCGGTCTAGGGTTCTAGGGGGCTGCAGAGTCCTGTGCCTGGGGCTCAAGGCCCTTCCTTCTGTTTCCAGCCCGGTTGCTCATTCTCGACACCACTCACAGTCAGGTCTTCTGGCCACAAACAGATAAAAGCCTACCAGTGAAGACCTTGTAAAACACAATGGATAAAAGCCGGTTGGTTCCTCTGGCCCTGTGTTCCACAACACCCCAATGATCAGATCACCCTCCTCCACTAGTGCCAGTGTCTGTTCTGAGCGCCCAGCTCCTCCGTCCGCACCCGACTCCCTCTGTGGTTGTTGTCACTTCAAGGCAAGAAACCGAGCTGCTGCATCGGTTCCATATTCAGATTTTCTGTCATTTTCTGCCACCCTGTCCTCACAGCTACTTCCTGAAGCTTGAGTCGGTTCCTTCTCCTTTAGACATTTACATTTTAAAAGGATTAAATGTTTCTCTGCCTGGTCTTTCACACGGTCTTCAGGGTGAGGATCATGGGAGGCACAGAAAATGCTGCTCTTACTCTGAGTCTGTCCGCTTGTCGAAGAAACAAACATTCAGCCAGAAAACACATTAGAAAATGTTGTAGAACAGCTTTTGTGATGACTTTGTATCTGTGACAGTAAAGGAATTCGAAGCACTTGGTATGGGCTGCAGTCATCAAGAAAGCCTTCATGAGAAAAGTGATTTATCTGTGGATTCTGGAGGGTAGGATTGAAAAATAAACTCACAGTACTGGAAAATGGGGTTTTCATGGTGGCTGTTCTAATGAACATTAACCGATTGAATATCGGAAGGGACTAACTCACGAGGGAAAAGGTGAGCCATGGGGAGAGAGAGGTTCAAAAGTTGGGGGCACTGTGGAACTTCCTGGTAGAAAGATTAGTCTCACAGACAGGAGAAAGAATTCTGAAAGAACCGG
>NW_007189066.1:0-707 GCF_000164805.1 Carlito syrichta
TCCAGGGAGATCTACTCTTTGCCCTCTAGCGGCTTGCATCTTTCCAATGTCTACACTGGCAGGGTTGTTTTAATAACTGTAAGATACACTATTGCCACACCGTCAGTTAATCAGGATTTTGCAAAAAGAGAGGTGTAATGGATGCTAATGCTCCTTCAGTTACAAGGGCCGTGTAATAATCAATCACCTTGTTTTATGCACGAAGAATCTGGCTGATGCTTGAGAATCAATGTCGGGTTTTCTTTTTTCCTTTAAGCTAAATTTGATTGTGATAGACATGTTGCACTTTTTCTTTTCTAGACTGTTGCCAGAGAACTTTGTCAATTGATTTGTGGTTGCTCAGCTGTGGAACAGAGACCTTCTGTTTCTTGTTTTTTAACTTTGCTTGTAAGAAGACTTTTATAAAGATCTTCTAGCCAGGCTCAGTTGCTCAGCCTGTAATCCCGTGCCTTGGGAGCCTGAGGTGAGTGGATTGCCTGAGCTCGCGGGTTCGAGACCCGCCCGGGCAACTTGGCGAGACCTCATCTCTACAATAAATCAAAAATTAGCCGGACGTGGCAGCGCGTGCCTGTAGTTCCAGCTACTTGGAAGGCTGAGGCGGAAGGATCACCAGAGCCCAGCAGGTCGAGGTTGCGGTGACCGGGAGCGGCCACTGCACTCCAGTCTGGGTGACAGAGTGAGACTCCAACTAAAAAAAAAAAAGAAAC
>NW_007189067.1:0-985 GCF_000164805.1 Carlito syrichta
ATACTTAGTTCCCTATACAATGAAGTGCACTTTAGAAGAATGTCTCCGGTGGAAGACGCTTGTTTCCCGGAAACAAAACAGAGGCGTTCACTCCTGGCCGTCAAAGGAAGGTGCAGAGTCATTTTACTCGCCATTATTCACCAGTGTAAAAAGAGAAAGCTTTTCAGCATTCACTGGTGAATGAAGCATGCCTTGTTACCAATGGCTGTGGATATGGTGTCCAGTGACTTCGGCACATGAAGGTGGACTCTCTTGGCCAAAAGCTCCCTGACTACGATAGAGTATGTAAAGGGAAACTCAAAAAATCAGGGATGACAGTACGCACAGAGCTACCTTACTACAGACTGAAAATGAATAGCGTGGCATTGCACCCTGGAATACCCTGTCCAAAAGAAGACCCACATTCACCACAACTTTATCATCGGCTCTCCATGCTTATTAATCAAGGAAAAGTGCACAGCACTGGTGTTCCTTATTAGGTGTAAATGCAATACGCAAACACCATTTAGATTTCTCACCATGAACTAATGATGCTCTACATCAAGTAACTGTGGAGCACTTATACCAATCATTCGGGCCCTATGTATTGCACATTCCAATCCGTGAAACACAGAGGTTCCACTCTCGTAGGAAAAGGCCTTCTCTGGAAAGGAACACAAATCAACGGGAACAAGTGTGAAAGAGGTATTACAGCAGGCAGCAAAGAAGTCACAGCAAACAGATCACAGTGCAGCACATATTTGGCACAGACTTATCCAAGGAAGATGGCTATTCACTACAGGCCTATGAAAGGCTATTCGGAAAAGCATCGACAGTGTAATACCTTTCCAGTAACACGAAAATGTTTAAGGAAAAAATATATCGGAATTCGCTCGAGTCACACATGATGCTTCCCCACAAGTAACTGTGAATGTCCCAGATCACTCATTGTGGCACAAGGGAGTTGAGCCTTCCCAAATGGGAAAGATTGACAGGTCGCACGCCG
>NW_007189068.1:0-782 GCF_000164805.1 Carlito syrichta
CCCTGGAATACCCTGTCCAAAAGAAGACCCACATTCACCACAACTTTATCATCGGCTCTCCATGCTTATTAATCAAGGAAAAGTGCACAGAACTGGTGTTCCTTATTAGGTGTAAATGCAATACGCAAACACCATTTAGATTTCTCACCATGAACTAATGATGCTCTACATCAAGTAACTGTGGAGCACTTATACCAATCATTCGGGCCCTATGTATTGCATATTCCAATCCGTGAAACACAGAGGTTCCACTCTCTTAGGAAAAGGCCTTCTCTGGAAAGGAACACAAATCAACGGGAACAAGTGTGAAACAGGTTTTACAGCAGGCAGCAAAGAAGTCACAGCAAACAGATCACAGTGCAGCACATATTTGGCACAGACTTATCCAAGGAAGATGGCTATTCACTACAGGCCTATGAAAGGCTATTCGGAAAAGCATCGACAGTGTAATACCTTTCCAGTAACACGAAAATGTTTAAGGAAAAAATATATCGGAATTCGCTCGAGTCACACATGATGCTTCCCCACAAGTAACTGTGAATGTCCCAGATCACTCATTGTGGCACAAGGGAGTTGAGCCTTCCCAAATGGGAAAGATTGACAGGTCGCACGCCGAAGCAGTCACCCTCTAGAGCATAATATCAACGAAAGAGAACAAGTGAGAATCGGGAATTACAGCTTGCAACAGTGAATTACAGCACTCAATGTCAGTAAGTCACAGTGCAGCCCCCTTCTCAGCAGATTTTTCCAAGGGAGATTATCATTTTCTAAGCAAGCACATC
>NW_007189069.1:0-798 GCF_000164805.1 Carlito syrichta
TGATGGTTTCTTTGGCTTTGCAGAAGCTTGTCAGTTTAATAAGGTCCCATTTGTCTATCTTCTCTCTTAAGTCCTGTGGGTTTCGGGTTTTGTACAGAAATTGGATGCCAGTTCCGATTTCCATGAGAGTATTTCCTTCCTTTTCTAAGGTTCTTATGGTTTGAGGTTTTACATTTAGGTCTCTGATCCATTTGGAGTTAACCTTTGTGCATGGGGATAGATAGGGGTCCTGTTTCAATCTTCTGCATGTGGTCAGCCAATTTTCCCAGCACCATTTACTGAATAGGTTTTCCTCTCCCCATTGGTAGGTGGTGGGGGCTTTGTCGAAGATGAGTTGGTTGAGAAATTGAGGTTTTGCTTCTGGAATCTCAATTCTGTTCCATTGATCTATATGCCTGTTCCTGTACCAATACCAAGCTGTTTTGATGATTGTAGCTTTATAGTAAAGTTTGAAATCTGGTATTGTGATACCACCTGCTTTGTTTTTTTTGCTGAGGATTGTTCTGGCTATTCTTGGATGTTTGTGTTTCCATATGAATTCCTGTGTTGTTTTTTCTAGGTCTGAAAAAGAATGTTGTTGGTAATTTAATGGGTATTGCATTGAATTTGTAGATTGCCTTAGGTAAGATGGACATCTTCACAATGTTGATTCTTCCGATCCATGAGCATGGGATATTTTTTCCACTTGTTCATGTCGGCTTTTGATTTCTTTGAGCAGTGTTTTGTAATTTTCATTGTAAAGGTCTTTTCACGTCTCTGGTCAAGAAGATGCTAGGAATTTCATTTTTTTTGTGGCTA
>NW_007189070.1:0-840 GCF_000164805.1 Carlito syrichta
CCTTTGTGCATGGGGATAGATAGGGGTCCTGTTTCAATCTTCTGCATGTGGTCAGCCAATTTTCCCAGCACCATTTACTGAATAGGTTCTCCTCTCCCCATTGGTAGGTGGTGGGGGCTTTGTTGAAGATGAGTTGTTTGAGAAATTGAGGTTTTGCTTCTGGAATCTCAATTCTGTTCCATTGATCTATATGCCTGTTCCTGTACGAATACCAAGCTGTTTTGATGATTGTAGCTTTATAGTAAAGTTTGAAATCTGGTATTGTGATACCACCTGCTTTGGTTTTTTTGATGAGGATTGTTCTGGCTATTCTTGGACGTTTGTGTTTCCATATGAATTCCTGTGTTGTTTTTTCTAGGTCTGAGAAGAATGTTGTTGGTAATTTAATGGGTATTGCATTGAATTTGTAGATTGCCTTAGGTAAGATGGACATCTTCACAATGTTGATTCTTCCGATCCATGAGCATGGGATATTTTTACACTTGTTCATGTCAGCTTTGATTTCTTTGAGCAGTGTTTTGTAATTTTCATTGTAAAGGTCTTTCACGTCTCTGGTTAGGAAGATGCCCAGGTATTTCATTTTTTTTTGTGGCTATTGTGAATGGAACTGTGTTTTTTATTTGGGTTTCTGTTTGTTTATATTGGTGTAGAGAAAATGCGATTCGTCTTTTTGTACATTTTATTTTTGTATCCTGAGATTTTGCCAAAGGCTTTTATCAATGTAAGAGGCCTTTGACAGATTCTCTTGGGTTTTCCAGGTACACCATCATATCATCTGCATAGAGAGATTACTGACTTCCTCTTTTCCTATTTGAATACCTCTGATTGCCTCCTCTTCTC
>NW_007189071.1:0-882 GCF_000164805.1 Carlito syrichta
CCCCCCATCTCCACAATTGTTCAGGGTAGATTGAGATAACTGCTGTTACCTGGCACAGAGTACAACAAATTCTTATGGATATTACTGCATGTTTTTTCATCTGAATATAATTTACACTTGGAAATTTGAATTTCATATTTTGGTTGTCGAAGAGTTTGGTTGTCCACCATTTAAGGCAAAGAACCATTCATCATTAATAAGTAGCAGGTTTCAGTAAAATGTTTTGAAGGCCATAGTTCCACTCCAGCAAACAACCGTTCACATTTTTCTGTACCGTGGGCTCTGGGCTGAGTTGGAGTCTCACTCTGTGATCCGCACCGGAATGCAGTGGCCTCTCCCGGCCACCGCAACCTCGACCTGCTGGGCTCCATTGCTCCTTCCGCTTCAGCCTTCCGAGGAGCTGGCATTACAGGCATGTGCGACCACGCCAGGCTGATTTTTTGATTTATTGTAGAGATGAGGACTCCCCAAGTTGCCCAGGTTTGTCTCGAACCCGCGGGCTTAAGTTGTCCTCTCCCCGCAGCCTCCTCAATCGCAGGATTACAGGCTGAGTCAGGGAACCTGGCTATTTTCTGTTATGGTTTGGAGATGGAGTCTCATTCTGTCGCCCACACTGGAGTGCAGTGGCCGCTCCCGGACACCGCAGCCTCGACCCGCTGGGCTCCGCCGATCCTTCAACTTCAGCCTTCTAAGTAGCTCTAAATACCGGAGCGTGCTACCACGCCCGGCTAATTTTTGGATGTATTGTAGAGATGATTCTTGCCCGTTTCTCTTTTCTAATGTCATATTTGTGTGCGATCTGGAACTCCAATTTCGTATCACATTGGAGATTTGTTATCAGAAGCTACATCCTTCCTTAACTGCCTCCTGCTTCCCGTTCCG
>NW_007189072.1:0-823 GCF_000164805.1 Carlito syrichta
ACGTGTAAAATGCATCCATCAGTCACCGTTGGATAAGTAAGTTCCCCTCCCCCAAACAACAGAGTAAAAACTTTCCAGAGAACTCTGGAAGGAAAGACTTTAACCCCCCCCCCCGGCACCTGGGCAAGGGGGGACACACCCACCTCGGCTTTTATGACCTTTTACGATCACCGCAGACCCTAAAGGCTTCCTCTTCTCCTTTATCTTTCTCAAACTTTAAAAACTCCCACGACTGCAGTTTGCAGCGGGCCCGGGGCCCCATGGCTGCTAACCCACAGCAGTTTATATCTGTCAGGCAACAATAAACCTCGGAGGTTTCATGTCTGTTGCCCCATATTCAGCCCTGTTCAACCGGCAGGAATTGCGACTACACTCCCTACCCACTGCCTCGGTCAAGTGCTCTCTGTCTGTTTCTGAAAATCCCAGCGCTGGGTGCTTTGACCCCCTCAGTTCTCCAGGAGAACCCAGGCTATGCCAAAGCTCTGTGATGACAGACTTTGCCATAGTCACACTTCTCGAACAACTGACTCTTCGGGGGATGCCCCGTTTAGTCTGCCTGTTCCCTATGGGAGGCTCATAATCCCTGCTGGCAGCTTCTCTCTCTCTCTCTCTCTCTCTCTCTCTTACTCTTCCTCTTTCACTCTCTCTCACCCTCTCTCCCCCTCTCTCACTCGCTCTCTCCTCTCTTGCTTTTTCTCACACTCTCTCACCCTCTCTCCCCCCCTTGCTTTCTCTCTCTGTCCCCGCCACTCTCTTACTCTCTTACTCTCTCTCTCTCTCTCTCTCTCTTGTCCTTCCTTGGTTACAGTCCCTTCATGTAACT
>NW_007189073.1:0-793 GCF_000164805.1 Carlito syrichta
CCCCCAAACAACAGAGTAAAAACTTTCCAGAGAACTCTGGAAGGAAAGACTTTAACCCCCCCCCCCCCGGCACCTGGGCAAGGGGGGACACACCCACCTCGGCTTTTATGACCTTTTACGATCACCGCAGACCCTAAAGGCTTCCTCTTCTCCTTTATCTTTCTCAAACTTTAAAAACTCCCACGACTGCAGTTTGCAGCGGGCCCGGGGCCCCATGGCTGCTAACCCACAGCAGTTTATATCTGTCAGGCAACAATAAACCTCGGAGGTTTCATGTCTGTTGCCCCATATTCAGCCCTGTTCAACCGGCAGGAATTGCGACTACACTCCCTACCCACTGCCTCGGTCAAGTGCTCTCTGTCTGTTTCTGAAAATCCCAGCGCTGGGTGCTTTGACCCCCTCAGTTCTCCAGGAGAACCCAGGCTATGCCAAAGCTCTGTGATGACAGACTTTGCCATAGTCACACTTCTCGAACAACTGACTCTTCGGGGGATGCCCCGTTTAGTCTGCCTGTTCCCTATGGGAGGCTCATAATCCCTGCTGGCAGCTTCTCCCTCTCTCTCTCTCTCTCTCTCTCTTACTCTTCCTCTTTCACTCTCTCTCACCCTCTCTCCCCCTCTCTCACTCGCTCTCTCCTCTCTTGCTTTTTCTCACACTCTCTCACCCTCTCTCCCCCCCTTGCTTTCTCTCTCTGTCCCCGCCACTCTCTTACTCTCTTACTCTCTCTCTCTCTCTCTCTCTCTTGTCCTTCCTTGGTTACAGTCCCTTCATGTAACTGCCCCTTTAATAAAAT
>NW_007189074.1:0-894 GCF_000164805.1 Carlito syrichta
AAATTGGCTGACCACATGCAGAAGATTGAAACAGGACCCCTATCTATCCCCTTGCACAAAGGTTAACTCCAAATGGATCAGAGACCTAAATGTAAAACCTCAAACCATAAGAACCTTAGAAAAGGAAGGAAATACTCTCATGGAAATCGGAACTGGCATCCAATTCCTGTACAAAACCCGAAACCCACAGGACTTAAGAGAGAAGATAGACAAATGGTTGCTTATTAAACTGACAAGCTTCTGCAAAGCCAAAGAAACCATCAAGAGAGCAGGGAGACAGCCTACAGACTGGGAAAAAGTATTTGCCAACTCTAGGTCTGACAAAGGCTTAACATCCTGGATCTACAAGGAACTGAAACGTACTGAAAAGAAGAAAACAAACAACCCCATTATAAAATGGGCAAAAGACATGAACAGACACTTCACAAAAGAAGACATTCGAGCAGCCAACAAACACATGAAGAAATGCTCAACCTCACTAATCATCAGGGAGATGCAAATCAAAACCACACTGAGATACCACCTAACTCCAGTCAGAATGGCAATTATCAACAACTCAAAAAATAACAGCTGCTGGAGAGGGTGTGGTGAAAAGGGAACACTTCTACACTGTTGGTGGGAGTGTAAACTAGTGCAACCTCTGTGGAAAGCAGTGTGGCGATTCCTAAAAGCTCTAAAAATTGACCTTCCATATGACCCTGCAATCCCCCTACTGGGAATATACCCTGAAGAACACAAATCACTCTATAAAAAAGATACCTGCACACGTATGTTTATCGCAGCGTTGTTCACAATAGCAAGAACCTGGAAACAACCATGCTGCCCATCAAAAGAGGACTGGATTAAAAAAAGTGGTACATATACACTATGGGAATACTACACAGCCATAAAAAA
>NW_007189075.1:0-784 GCF_000164805.1 Carlito syrichta
ATGAACTGCACAGTTGCCATAACGACAGCCGGGGACTGAAGCAAGCTGAAAGTTACTGCACGTACAAAAACCAAGAACGCTCTGCTTGACCAAAAGCAACATAATACAACTATTATCACAGTTATAACGTCTAATCATAACCCCAAGTGAAACTACATACTGGAACAAAAGCTAATCAATCAGTTTACCAAGAAATAACAGCTAAAAATCTTAAGAAGAAAAACAGTTTAGAAAGAAAAAGAGATATAAAATAATTCTGCTGTGCATTTTTCATAGGATATAATAAGATTTTATTTTAGACTGTCACTTCCTAATATTGAAAATTCTGTTATCTTATAATACACTGGTTACTATTCATATGTACACACTTGATGTTATATCCTTGTCTCAGAGGCGACCTTCTGAATAGGCCTTCATAGGCCTCACCTGTGTGGTTACATATGTTGGCTCCCAACATCTCCCCCTTTTTTATTAAAACAAACCACCAAAACATCTTGGCTTCTGTCTTAGGTTGTTCTCGCTTCACCATAGTTGTTACCCGTCATTGGCCCGTTCCCCTTCCCCACGGGGAATGCCTGTCTTAGGTTCATACTAGGTGGCTGGAATCTTACCCGTCACTGAATACCAAGATTCTTATTATAGAGGGGATATAGAGAGGACGAAGAATAGTAAGTTGCTGGTATAGATGATGCAAAGTAGTAGCAATATGAAATAAGTAACCAGATAATAGATGACATTATTTTTTAACTTTATTACTGAGCACTGCCAGATGAATGTTATCTGA
>NW_007189076.1:0-1030 GCF_000164805.1 Carlito syrichta
TACTGCACGTACAAAAACCAAGAACGTTCTGCTTGACCAAAAGCAACATAATACAACTATTATCACAGTTATAACGTCTAATCATAACCCCAAATGAAACTACATACTGGAACAAAATCTAATCAATCAATTTACCAGGAAATAACAGCTAAAAAATCTTAAGAAGAAAAACAGTTTAGAAAGAAAAAGAGATATAAAATAATTCTGCTGTGCATTTTTCATAGGATATAATAAGATTTTATTTTAGACTGTCACTTCCTAATATTGAAAATTCTGTTGTCTTATAATACACTGGTTACTATTCATATGTACACACTTGATGTTATATCCTTGTCTCAGAGGCGACCTTCTGAATAGGCCTTCATAGGCCTCACCTGTGTGGTTACATATGTTGGCTCCCAACATCTCCCCCTTTTTTATTAAAACAAACCACCAAAACATCTTGGCTTCTGTCTTAGGTTGTTCTCGCTTCACCATAGTTGTTACCCGTCATTGGCCCGTTCCCCTTCCCCACGGGGAATGCCTGTCTTAGGTTCATACTAGGTGGCTGGAATCTTACCCGTCACTGAATACCAAGATTCTTATTATAGAGGGGATATAGGGAGGACGAAGAATAGTAAGTTGCTGGTATAGATGATGCAAAGTAGTAGCAATATGAAATAAGTAACCAGATAATAGATGGCATTATTTTTTAACTTTATTACTGAGCACTGCCAGATGAATGTTATCTGAATTGCGTTGCACTGCTTTTCTTAAACGTCGGATGATGACTGGAAAAATAAACAGCAGAAGAAGAACAATCACACCAATAGCAATGAAATTATAGATCAGATTCCAAATAGAATGAGAAGCCACAAATTGAGAAAGAGAAGAAGTAAATCTAGAAGCCAGTTGAGAAAATGAAAGTGTAGACAGGTGTGCCTGAGAGATAGCAGTGATTTGACCATGTAACTGTTGAATATTCAAGAAGAATTAGAGGACTGCCAACTCCCATAAGGTGTTTCTGACATCAGCCCACTGACATTTTGAC
>NW_007189077.1:0-865 GCF_000164805.1 Carlito syrichta
CCCTCATTTGTAATTATAGCTAGCACTTACTCATTCTCTTTTATGGTTGATATTTTGCTTTACACAGTGACTTCTCCATTGCATTACTACTATATAAGACACTAGTTTTTCTATTTTAAAATAATGGTTTTTGACTGATGTAAATGTTCTATATCTGAATTATGGCAATAGTTAACAGGTATCACATCTGTCATAATTCATGGGTGCATTTTATTGTATGTAAATTTTACCCCAATAAAGGGTAATTTTTTGAAAATAATGATGATGGTAATGTTAACGATATGTATTGTTTTGCTGTATAGCAGGACCTGTGCTAAGCAATTTATTGCATTTCCTGCTTTCATATATACTACAAACCTGGGAAGTAGGTACTGCTATCATCCCTATTTTACAGGTAAGGAAACTAAGGCTTAAAGAAGTCAGGCACCTAGGGTCACATAATACTGATACAGCTTGGCTTAGAATTCAATTTTTTTTTCAGACAGGGTTTTGCTCTGTCACCCAGGCTGGAATGCAATGGTATGGTCACAGTTCACTGCAGCCTCAAATTCCTGGGCTGAAGGGCTGCTCCTGACCTAGCCTCTGGAGTAAATAGAACTACAGGCATGCACCACCACACCCAGCTAATTTTTTAAATTTTTTGTAGAAAATTCAAACATATGTCTTGCTATGTAGTCCAGGCTGATTTTGAACTCCTGGGCTCAAATGACTCTCCTGCCCAGCCTCCCAAAGCTCTGGGATTATATGTATGAGCCACCATGCCAGGCCAAATCTATCTGTCTTAAATAACCATCTCCATATAAAATGCCTATAGAAATACTTTTTTTTTCAGTTGGAGTCACTCTGTCGCCCAGACTGGAGTGCA
>NW_007189078.1:0-879 GCF_000164805.1 Carlito syrichta
CGCATCATGGAATTTGAATTGTTTGCTTGGAAATTGCAGATCTCGTGGTGGTCTTGTGATGCATAGTTTGTAAAGCACGAAACTTGTACGCCCCCAGTGAGTGATTATCACATTGCTGGAGGGTATAGAAAATGGTATATAAGTTGGAAAAGGTTTGAATAAAAGCGGCTTCAGTCTTGGCCAGACTGTTCCCAGAAGAGCTGCCTCCGAGTAGTTTTCTTCTCTCCGTTCTGATTCACCGGTGCGGTCCTAACCCTTCCCTGGTCAGTGCAGGTCACCGACAATATACATTAAACAATTTAGACTGACAATCTATACACTAATAAAAATAATAGACCAGACGCAGTGGCTAATGCCTGTAATCCAGAACTTTGGGGATCCAAAGCAGGAGGATTGGTTGAGACCAGGAGTTCGAAATCAGGCTGGGCAACCCAGCAAGACTCCTGTCTCTACAAAAAATAATTTTTTAAAATGAGCCCAGCATGGTGGTATGTACCAATAGTCCTATCTACTCAGGGGGCTGAGGTGGGAGGATTGCTTGAGCCCAGGAGGTTGAGGCTGTGGTGAGCTATGATTGTGACACTGCATTCCCACCTGGGTGACAAAGCTAGACATTGCCTTAAAAAATAATAATAAAGACAATTTATCAACACATGGGAAATGAACAAATTTAGTAATAATTAACGAAATGCACAAAAAACTAACAATATACATTTGTTAGTTATTTAGTGTGTCACAGAATTAAGTGCCTTACACGTATCAATTTATTTAATCTTCATCACTGCACATTGATGTAGGAACCCCTTTCATCCCCATTTACAGATGACGAAATTGAGGCATAGTGAGCTAAAATAACTTGCCTGAGGTTACACAGCTGTT
>NW_007189079.1:0-798 GCF_000164805.1 Carlito syrichta
CAGCAGCAGATTTATCTGCAGAAACCCTGCAGGCTAGGAGAGCTTGGAGCCCTATCTTCAAAGTCCTAAAGGATAAACAATTTCAACCAAGAATAACCTACCCAGCCAAGCTAAGCTTCATCAGTGAGGGAGAATTAAAATCTTTCCCAGATATCCAATCCCTAAGAACTTATGCAGCCACAAAACCATCTCTACATGAAACACTCAAGAAAGTACTAAACACAGAAGAAAAGGAAAAAAGAACAACGTTCTTCACAAGAGTACAGGGAAAAGAATAAAATATACACGAACCAACCCCAAAAGCAAAAGAAAGACAAAAAAAAAAAAAAGAAAAAGAAAAAAGAAAAAACCAAGTGGAAGAACAATAACTCAATAAGAACTCCGTGATAGGGATGAACTCTCACATTTCAATAATTAGTCTGAATGTGAATGGACTAAACGCACCACTGAAAAGACATAGAATGACAAAATGGATAAAATATCACCAGGCAACAATATACTGCCTTCAAGAGACCCATCTCGCTAGAAAGGACATACACAGACTCAAAGTAAGAGGATGGGAAACAAATTTTCAGGCGAATGGAACACAAAAGAAAGGAGGAGTCGCGATCCTAATTTCAGACAAAATACCATTTAAGCTATCAAAAATTAAAAAAGATACAGAGGGCCACTACATAATGATAAAAGGTTCACTCCATCAACAAGAAATATCTATCCTAAACATATATGCACCCAACATAGGTGCACCAACATTCATAAAGCAACTTCTAGGAAAACTAAAGAAAGACATTGACTCTA
>NW_007189080.1:0-773 GCF_000164805.1 Carlito syrichta
AGTGCACCTGCCCACTTCCCTGAGTACTCAGCAGTTTTTACCCAAAATGGCATGATTTCCATGCCCACCCTCCCCATTCACCTGATCTCAAGTGACTTTTTATTGTTTCTCTGGATAAAAAAGTCCTCAAAGGGAAATATTTTGCTGATGTGGAAGAGGTCAAACAAATGAACAAAAGGCAGAAACTCTAAAAGACTTCAAGGTGGACTAGTTCAAAAACTGTTCTGAACAATGGAAAAAGCATCTCAGTAGGTGTATTGCATCAAACAAAGAGTACTTCAAAGGTGTGATTGAAGTTTAAACATGTAAGATTAAATATGTAATAATTTTTTGTAAGTAAATTCCTATATTTAGAAAGGGGCTCCTCTCTTGTACCTCTGAAGAAGAACGTTGCGAGTGTGTCTCTGGCCTTGTCAGCTGAAAGCAAACCACTCCTGGTGGACATTAGGACCAGGTGTGTAGAAAAATCATCCTCCAGATTAGATCAGAAGCTGCACATCAGTGCCAGGGAATGTGTTCATTTACTCCAGCCATGAAGCTGTGTCATCTGGCACAGCAGCTGCAACCGAAGTCACCTTGGTTAAGCTTATGCCAACCCACTGCCATTCTTCAAGATCTATCTGTCTTCTGCATAGACCAGACAGGAGAGTTGAATGGGGATGTGGTGGGAATCTTGCATGTTTCAAATCCTTGATGGTGGCATAATGGACCTCACTTCACAGATGAGAGAACCAATGTGGGCACCCTCCCAGCTGCTGACTGTGTCTGTTCCA
>NW_007189081.1:0-824 GCF_000164805.1 Carlito syrichta
TTATTGTTTCTCTGGATAAAAAAGTCCTCAAAGGGAAATATTTTGCTGATGTGGAAGAGGTCAAACAAATGAACAAAAGGCAGAAACTCTAAAAGACTTCAAGGTGGACTAGTTCAAAAACTGTTCTGAACAATGGAAAAAGCATCTCAGTAGGTGTATTGCATCAAACAAAGAGTACTTCAAAGGTGTGATTGAAGTTTAAACATGTAAGATTAAATATGTAATAATTTTTTGTAAGTAAATTCCTATATTTAGAAAGGGGCTCCTCTCTTGTACCTCTGAAGAAGAACGTTGCGAGTGTGTCTCTGGCCTTGTCAGCTGAAAGCAAACCACTCCTGGTGGACATTAGGACCAGGTGTGTAGAAAAATCATCCTCCAGATTAGATCAGAAGCTGCACATCAGTGCCAGGGAATGTGTTCATTTACTCCAGCCATGAAGCTGTGTCATCTGGCACAGCAGCTGCAACCGAAGTCACCTTGGTTAAGCTTATGCCAACCCACTGCCATTCTTCAAGATCTATCTGTCTTCTGCATAGACCAGACAGGAGAGTTGAATGGGGATGTGGTGGGAATCTTGCATGTTTCAAATCCTTGATGGTGGCATAATGGACCTCACTTCACAGATGAGAGAACCAGTGTGGGCACCCTCCCAGCTGCTGACTGTGTCTGTTCCAACTAGGAAGGTGACTACAGGATGGGCTCAGGGTCTCCCTGAACTCACTGTGATATGAACCTGAGCAAAACTCCACATATTACTAGAACTCCATAAGCCCACATTCTGATAGGGGCCAGAGTGACCTTTTGAGTTTCCTGGGGGTGATGTC
>NW_007189082.1:0-742 GCF_000164805.1 Carlito syrichta
ATGAATTAACCCCCTGAAATAACTAGCTAGCTACATAGATAGGTATCGAGTTAACGAGCTGACTTAACTAGCTAGCCAGCTGACATAAATAGCTGACTTAACTAACTAGCTACCTAGCTAACCAGCTGAATTATCTAGCTGAAATATCTAGCTAGCCAGCTTTCTAGCCATCTGAATAGACTAGCTTTTTGACTAGCAAGCGAGCAACCTAGCCAACTGACTTAACAAAGTGACTAAACTAGCTAGGAAGTTGGTAAAAAGACTGAAGTAACCACCTGATTAACGAGCTAGGTAGTTGGTCAGCCAGGTGACTAAACTAGCTGACTTAACTAGTTATTCAACTGGCTAGCCAGCTGACATAACTATCTCCCTAACTCTCCTACCACCTGGATAGCCAGTTGACTTAACTAGCTGACTTAATTAGCTAGCCATCTGGCCAGCCAACTGACTAAACTATGTCCCTACCTATCTAGCCATATGGCTAGTTATCTGAGTTAACTAGGTGTCTTAACTAGCTGACTTGCTTTCTAGCCAGTTGAATTAAGTAGCTTGATACATAGGTAGCCAGGTGGCAATCCAGCTGAATTAACTCGGTGACTTATCTAGCTAGCCAGCTGTCTAGCCAGCTGACTAAAATAGTAAGCTACCTAACTAGCCAGCGGGCTAGTCAGCTGACTTATCTAGGTGACTTAACTATCTAGTCAGATGGATATACAGTTGACATAAGTAGCTAGCTACCTAG
>NW_007189083.1:0-1648 GCF_000164805.1 Carlito syrichta
CACAATTACAGAGGGAGGGGAAAGAACTTTAAACTTGATTTTACACGATTGGGTAATTTCTCCTAATGGGTAAGGGAACACTTGGGATTGGTAGGTGCCTTTTCGTGGACTTTAACCTGACTGCCTGTGATTGACAGAAACCCACTAAATGGGCAGAGTGGAATGTCAGATAAGTTAGGTTTATACAGTCACTGCGTATAAATTAACTTGAGCAAGCAGGTAGGAGGTTGCTAGCGCCACCAAGTCTGCTTATCTAAACTGAGGAATGCTTAGGAGGGCTTGTTTGCTTAACATTTACATATCATAACATGGTCATTATGGGACAATGAAAGCTAAACTTAACAAAGTTTTAAATACGAATGCTGCATACACATACAGTGAATGTGGGGTAGAAATTCATATAATACTAGTTCTAGGGATTTATAAAATATCACAAACATCTTATCATAGCAAGGTGGTTTTTCTAAAAGTCTTTTGATTCCCTCAGGTTTACACAGCCACTACGTGTAAATTAACTTTGACACGCGAGCCGGAGGTTTAAACCAACATAGAGCCTACTTGGAGTGCAGCTAGTGCCTCAGAGTATACTGCAATAGCAAAGGAATGTCTGAAACGGGCTTATCACTTTAACATTTACATCCCATTGTAAAAGCAGAAATCAGCATGGCAATTGGGACAAGCAAAGCTTAACCCAAGAGTTCTAAATACAAACACTACTTAAGACATTGTATAACTACACAATCAGTCACTAGCCGGCACCCAACATGTGCCTAATTCTGTGGGGTCTGAGGTAGGATTTAAAGTACTAAGAATTCATAAAGTACAATGAACGTGAGGTAGAAATACACAAAATATATATATAGTGAACATGAGGTAGGGATATATAAAATATAGTGAACTAAACACTACTTTTACAGCAAGTATGGCTTTTTAAGTTTCTTGGTTTCTTGGGTCTCTCATGTACCTATAGTCCCAGCTGCTCAGGAGGCTGAGGCTGGAGGATCACCTGAGCCCAGGAGGTCGAGGCTGTGGTGAACAGGTGATCATGCCACTGCACTTCAGCCTAGGCAACAGAGTGTGACCTGACTCAAAAAAAAAGAGCCAAATGAGGCTTTTATATTCACACTACTTCTCAGGGTAGAAGTTGTGATGAGTGTGGAGAGAGAATGACCCTGGCCATGGCAGGTAGACACCTAGCAGTCCATGCTTTGTGGTAAATGGTATATGTGACTTGGGAGACCCTGGCCCAGGAACTACCTGGACACGAGCCCAGGGTGGAATCTGCATTTCTGTAGCTCATGGGGTGAGTTAGGCAGCCCAATCCCCTTCCCACAGGAAGTTCTATGTGGTCCCTTGTGATTCTCTCAATTTGTCCCTCCCTAGAGTACAGCTTTGTGTCTTGGCCAGGCAAGCCCTTCTCCCAGTATGTGTCTGTCTTCTGATAGACAGTCAACTTCCTCTTATTAGCTGGGTGGGTAGGGGCACCAGGCAGGAACCTACCTCTCCACGTGTGCATTTGAAGCACCACCCAGTAGGTGGGACAAGGCAACATTCCTTCTCTCATCATTCTGGAGGCCAAAGGGGGGTCAAGTTTCCCTCAAGGACTTGCTCCCTCTGAATCCTTCAAGGGAGGGTTCTCCTTTGCCAT
>NW_007189083.1:3044-4895 GCF_000164805.1 Carlito syrichta
AAGCGTGGACCCCGTCACCCGACAAGGCAGTGAGAAGAGCTCGGGGGAGCCGGGCATTCAGTCAAGAGGCTGTTGGTTGACTCATTTTGCTCACACATCTCTGGATATTGTCCCTGTCATCCAAGATGGCCTTGTCGCTCCCATGCCTCACCCCTTTCTCTGCTGCCTGACACCATATGCCCCTCTGGGGAAAGGGTGCCAGTTACTCCCTCGATTCCACTCTCAAGGACCCAAGAAAGGAAGAAACAAAAGGAAGGAAGGAAAGAGGGGATCGGCCTGGGGCAAATGCAGGGCAGTCCCCGGACACACAACCCCAGACACTCTCCACACCCTGCTTGTGGCCATCTCCCTCCTTGATTTCTGTCACCGGCTGCTGTCCCCAGTGTTTATACAACTAGAAGAAATGAAAGAAAAAGGAAAGGTGGAAACTGAAAGAACACTTGGGCCACCTTGGACCACCTGCCCAGATGGCGGTGGCACTGTGGAAGAGGAGGGGTTGCTCTAGGGGGGCTGTGGGAGGGAGGGACCCTGCATGGGATCTGTGGGAGGGAAGGGGCTACTCTGGGGGTCATTCGTGGTGAGGAGCCCCTGGGGTTCTCTGAATCTCTCCTTGGCTGCATTATCAATGGCATATGCGACTCTTTCATGAGAGGGATTAAAGCCCCTGATGAAGGGATTAAGCCAAATGCTCTTCTGTGCATTGCTGGTAAGTGGTAAGTCTGGTAGAAGTGACTGGGCTGGCTGTCATCTGGGGTGCAGGCTCCTCTGGCTAGTGGCAGAGATGAGGATACAGACACTCCACCCCGGAGACCCTCTGGGCACCACGGGTCTCCCTCCCTCCATTGGCCTCACGCAGGAGCAGCCTCCCTCTGGGTATTTTCAGGCTGAGGCATCCCAGGAGGCAGCCTTCCTGGGCCACGCATGCCTGCTCACAGTCCCGAGGCCCATGGGGAGAACAGGTTTCTCCTGAGGACCCTGGCTGGGTGGGTTAGGGAACCAGCTTCGTGTAGTTTCTGTGACAGTGATGATCTGCCCTCGGGCCTTGTAACCTCGGGCTTCTGCTTGGCACATCTGAGAGCTGGGATGCTCTTGTTCACCTTCACCACCCATGGGAGGCTGCAAGGGGATGGTCAATAGGGCAGCTCTCAGCACAGTCCCCTGCATGGAGGAGGTGCCCATGAATATCCATGCGACTCTGCACTTGGCTGTTCTGGGTGGGGAGAGAGGTCCGGGTTGAGCCTTCCTGATAACAGCCATGCTAGCCTGTGATAGGACCTTTGCAGAGGCTTTCTGAGCTGTTCCTGGCTCCCACCCCTGGATGTGGAGGTCTATGGAAGATGCCAGCTGACTGTCAAGTTCGTCATCAGGGCTAGTGGGGAATTCATTCCCCATCTGTGTGGGGTTCCTTGCTTTTCTCTTCCTCTCTTGCCTGGTTTTTCTGGGTCATCCCTCACTGTGACCCTCACCTGTAGGTTGTAAGGTGTGACCTGTTCTCCTCCCCCACACACAGAGAGCAGTCCCACCCCCTGGCCTGGGTTGGAGGCTATCCACAGACTCTGGGTTGTTCTCTGAGCCTTGGATCCTGTTACCGAATTGCTCAGCAAAGAGAGAAAGAGAGCATGGCACAGTGCCACAACTGCCCCATCACAAGGAGGTAACACATGAGACCGGCTCAAGGAGGCTCACAGATCGCTGGCCACCCCAGGCCTCTCGGGCAGATGTGGCTTAGCTGGGATTGGAACTCACTGCAGTCACTTAGAGCAACTCAGGACTCAGAGACTCCATGGCGGGGCTGAGGGGCCTTCTGGAAGGAATTAAAGCGGAAACCCTAGGCACGTCCAGGCATAAGGT
>NW_007189083.1:6257-7434 GCF_000164805.1 Carlito syrichta
AAGTCAGCCTGTTCACAATGCTCTGCTGCTGATGGGTGGGAGACGGTCCATCTTCCGAGTCTGGATGGCTCAATCAACCTTGCTGTTTTCTTCACTGTTTTCTAGGGAGCAACCGTGGCTTTATTCTGGGCTCAGCCTTCTTCCAGTGGTGGTGACACCCAAATGGAAATCTCTGTGGCCAATTCAGAAATCCACAACCCACCAAAACCTGCAGTGGTTTACTTTCTTGGGGTCCGAGCTGCCCATGGTGAACTTGACCCCCAACACTCACAGGCACTTGGAGGTGGATATAGTCATACCTCACAGAAGAGGGTGCTTGAACAACAATGCCCACCCTTGCCCCAACAGTGGTGCATTCACACAGGACATGGAGGAGATCACAGCTTGCATGTGAGACAGTGGGGCACAGCGGGGTCTTGGCTCACCAGTTCTTTTGGTCCTTCATGTCTCAGAAGAGCCTCGATGGCAATAATGACCTACAGGACAGCTCTCACCTAGCATCTGGGTACTCAGCAGAGGGGTTGCAGGGAAGGTGTCTGGGATCATGGGTGCAAACGTCGAGGGGCCCTGTGATACTGTCAGAGGCCAACTCAGTCAAGCTCTGGGTGTTCTGCACAGTCCACTGTGGACAAGATGTAGGTACTTTTTTTTTCTTTTTCTTTTTTTTAGTTGAGGTCTCCTTCTGTTGCCCAGGTGAAAGAGCAGAGACATGATCATGGCTCACTGTAGCTTCGACATCCTGGGCTCAGGCAATCCTCCCACCTCAGCCTCCCAAATATCTGAGACTGCAGGCACATGCCAGCATGCCCGGTTAATTTTTTGATTTTTTTTTTTGTGGAGACAAGGTCTTTTGTAGACAGGATTTTTGTGGAGGCAGGTCTCAAAATCCTGAGATTAGGCAATCCTCCTGCCTTTGTCTCCCTAAGTACTGGGATTACAGGCATGAGCCACCACGCCTGGCCTGTAGTTGACTATGTACAACAACTCTGCTGATGGTGTGAACCCATCCTGAAGGAGGATGGAGCCCAGGAGACTGCTCCAAGACATGCAGCCTTTGCACCAACAATGGCATATTCACAGGAAATGGAAGGAGGGTCATGAGTTGCTTGCATGCCACTGGCACTTGGTGGGTTCTTGGCTCACCAGTTCTCCAAGTACTTCATCTCCCAGAAGAACT
>NW_007189084.1:0-1014 GCF_000164805.1 Carlito syrichta
CTTATCTAAATTTCATAAAAATGGTGATCTTTTAAATCAACTACGAGCCACCCCTGAGAGTACCGGACTGAACTTGTGTTCCTCCACCACAACAATATTAACTCCGGACGTTCCGGTAACCCCAATTCCTGTGGGAGAAGGGCCCTCTCCCAGAAGGAATAGTGGGTGTAATATTAAGCAGAAGTTCCTTGTCTTTACAAGGAATTTCCATTATTTCTGGAGTGGTGGATTCGGATTACACAAGAGAAATCCAGGTGCTTGTTGCTCCCCCTAGCAAAACTATGCAGTTTAACAAAGGTCAGAGAAAAGCCCAGTTGCTGCTCCTGCCTTATCATAAAGCAGGTAAACTTAACTAACCTGCCTAGAGGTGACTCTGGATTTGACTCTAGCGATGTTGTTTTTTGGGTTCTGAAGGTTACTAACCCTAGACCTCTAGAAGATATATATATATATTAGGAATTAAGATTAAAGGCTTATTGGACACCGGAGCCGATGTTTCCTGTATTACCGGGAAAGTTGGCCTGCTTCTTTGTCTACTCAAAAAGCTCCTTTGGGACTCATAGGCATTGGTCGAATACCCTCAGTAGCCAATAACTCTAAAAATTTTAAATTGGACAAATGAGACTTCAAAAACTTTTTGCCCATCTATCCCCTTTATATTATGGGGAAGAGATATTCTTGCTCAAATAAGCATGCATTTATATAGCTCTAATGATAAAGCTTCAGCACAAATGCTGTAGATAGGCTATGATCCTTTTAAGGGACTTGGTAAAGACAGACAGGTAATGCAGGAACCTGTCCAAGTTAATGAAAAGCCTAAGTTTTGTAATTAAGAAAAAAATCTGGTATATGGAGACTTTTACAGGATTTAAGAACTATTAACACTACTATGGGAGCCATGGAGTGTTACAGCCTGTATGGCTATACCTGTTAACTTTAATATTATAATTATTAATTTGCAGAATTGTTTCTTTACTATACCTTTAAGCCCAGAGAATTATAAACAATTTACAT
>NW_007189085.1:0-771 GCF_000164805.1 Carlito syrichta
TTTAATTGGACAAATGAGACTTCAAAAACTTTTTGCCCATCTATCCCCTTTATATTATGGGGAAGAGATATTCTTGCTCAAATAAGCATGCATTTATATAGCCCTAATGATAAAGCTTCAGCACAAATGCTGTAGATGGGCTATGATCCTTTTAAGGGACTTGGTAAAGACAGACAGGTAATGCAGGAACCTGTCCAAATTAATGAAAAGCCTAAGTTTTGTAATTAAGAAAAAAAAAATCTGGTATATGGAGACTTTTACAGGATTTAAGAACTATTAACACTACTATGGGAGCCATGGAGTGTTACAGCCTGTATGGCTATACCTGTTAACTTTAATATTATAATTATTAATTTGCAGAATTGTTTCTTTACTATACCTTTAAGCCCAGAGAATTATAAACAATTTACATTCAGTTTACTCTCTGAGGAAAAAAAAAAAAAAAAAAAAAAAAAAAATTTGTTCCAGCTCCAGGAGGAGTCAACTCTGGAGGACTGAAACCTAACAGCTTTGGAAAATTGTCTTATTTGCATGTGACTGTAGATAAATTTTCTCATGTTATTTTAGCTTCAGCAAAAACTGGAAGAAGCCTACAAGGATGTGGTACAACATTTATTCTTTTGCTTTTCACAGCTAGGTATGCCAGAGCAACTGAAAACCAACAACGGTCCTGCATATACATCTAAATCTTTCCAGCAATTTTACTCCTAATTTAATATTTCTCATTCCACAGAAATTCCCTACAACCCACAAGGTCAAGCCATAGTTGAA
>NW_007189086.1:0-975 GCF_000164805.1 Carlito syrichta
CCCTTAACCGTGAGTTCACAGACTTTTCTTTCCTTGTATTTTCTTTCCTGTGTTGCGGCTTTTGCTGGAAGTGGAACTGCTGGATTATGCATGAGAGTATCCCGTTTTCTGAGAACTGTGTGTGGAAAGACTGCCCTATTCCCACGGAATGTATGTGGCCATCAATGTGTCCACTGATTCCTCAGTGTTCGTTCTGTTCCATGGATCAGTAGTTAGGGTTTTATACCATTGCCTCTCTGTTTGGTTTATTAGACTTTGGTGAAAGCAGAAAGTGTAAAACCCTAAACTTTGTCCATTTTGAAGACAGTTTGGGCTATTGCAGGTCTCATGCAATTCTACTGAAATACAAGACATTTGGGTTTGGGTAGAGATTTCCTTTTGTTTGTAATGCTTTGTGTAGTAGTAGCACCTTCCAATATCACGGTATTTATTTCCTGAACCCAGTGTTTCCTTTTCATTTGCTTATGTCCTCTGCAATGTCTATCAGCAATATTGTGTACTGTTTCGTGTACTATTCTATTGTCTGCTTCACTTTTTTTTCACTAGTTTGTGGTTTTGGCTGCTACTGGAAATGAATTGTGTCCTTAGTGGTTTCTTCAGGTTGACTTTGAACGTGTAGAGAGACACCTGGTTTTGGGATGCTGAATTTGTGTTCCGCAACAATGCTGAATTTTTAGTTCTGAAAGGGTCAGTGTCTCTCTGTGTGTGTGTGTGTGTGTGTGTGTGTGTGTGTGTGTGTGTGTCTGGTAAACTTGTTGGAGCTATCTATACGTAACGTCGTTTGTATGTGAAGTGAGTTAACTTTACTTTTCGTCTCACGTTAGGATACCTTGAAAAATGGTTTTTTTTTTAATTGCTCTGTTCAGCGTTCTGAAACCTATCTTGAAGGGAAGTCGTGGAAGTGTATATCCATGTTTACTTCGTGATCTTTTGGGAAAAGCTGAAAGTTTCACCATGGAGTAACATGTCAGTTTT
>NW_007189087.1:0-1279 GCF_000164805.1 Carlito syrichta
TTCCTTTTCATTTGCTTATGTCCTCTGCAATGTCTATCAGCAATATGTGTACTGTTCGTGTACTATTCTATAGTCTGCTTCACTTTTTTTTCACTAGTTTGTGGTTTTGGCTGCTACTGGAAATGAATTGTGTCCTTAGTGGTTTCTTCAGGTTGACTTTGAACGTGTAGAGAGACACCTGGTTTTGGGATGCTGAATTTGTGTTCCGCAACAATGCTGAATTTTTAGTTCTGAAAGGGTCAGTGTCTCTCTGTGTGTGTGTGTGTGTGTGTGTGTGTGTGTGTGTGTGTCTGGTAAACTTGTTGGAGCTATCTATACGTAACGTCGTTTGTATGTGAAGTGAGTTAACTTTACTTTTCGTCTCACGTTAGGATACCTTGAAAAATGGTTTTTTGTTTAATTGCTCTGTTCAGCGTTCTGAAACCTATCTTGAAGGGAAGTCGTGGAAGAGTATATCCATGTTTACTTCGTGATCTTTTGGGAAAAGCTGAAAGTTTCACCATGGAGTAATCATGTCAGTTTTATATTTTACTACATGGCCTTTATTAGGTGAAGGAGGTTTTCTTCTATTCTGAGTAACCTGTTAGGGTTTCTATCATGAATCAGTGTGAAGTTCTCTCAATTCCCTTTCCACATCAACAAAGAAGGGTGTATGTGGCTTCTATCATGAATAGTGTGACGTTTTCTCAATTCCCTTTCCACCTCAGTAAAGAAGGTTGTATGTGGCTATTTTATACTGCTAGTGCGGAATGTTCCTTTGATTGAGTTTTGTATGAAATGCCATTTATGTTTTGTAAGTTGTGCTACACGTGTTTCCCAGAAATAAATCCCACTTGGCATGGCGTTTAATTTAATACATTTTAATATACGTGGCTGTGGATTGGTGTCCGAAATGCTGATGAATGCCTTACAATGAATAATTGAAGAAAAAGCATAGAGATTCCACGCCCACACCAACAGTATGGGAGCTCTGTGGACATCCACTCAGAGAACAGTCATAAACCATGATAGCAGCTGCTTTCAAAAAGTTCTTCAAAGTCTATGGAGTTTGTCCTAAGTTAGGCATGCAGCCACCAGAAATGTTTGGTCTCTGTGACAGCATTGAGAATAGGTGGCACATGGCCATGACCTATCCCCGGCGCTAGCTGTACCTAGTGAAAGGTCTGCATGGTTGAGTGTGGTCGAGAAGTTGGTGCTGTGTCTTCCCTCAGCTCCCAGACCAGAGTGTCAGTGTCTTCTTTCCAGCTCTGAGTCCTGGAAGTTCAGTTCCTCGCAAGTG
>NW_007189088.1:0-799 GCF_000164805.1 Carlito syrichta
AAAAGTGGAAGAGTACACAGGAAGTGGGGCCAGTGGCCAGGAAGAGGAGTCCCACTAAGCCAGGCTAAGCCACTGGGACCCTCAGGCCTGCCCTGGCTCCCGGGCCACCCTGGGCCAGCTTGTCCCCAACCTCCAGCACAGGCAAGGAGTCCTGCCCTGCTTCTGCTGCTGCTCTCCACTCCTGCTGCAACACATTCCTGACCCAGCCCTTCCACTTCCCCAGGCCTAGACAACCCAGAGGCCACTGGAAGGTCCTCTACTCTCTTCTGAGACAGCCAGGGGTAGTGTGGGGAGTGACAACCACTGCTCAGGCCCACCCACAGATCCCCACCCTCTGCTTCCCTCTCTGGGGGCCTGAAGTCCCACAGAATCAGGGAGATTCCCATTTTTCAAGCCGGAGGACAGACACCAAAACACCTATAACTAGTGACAATGATGCCCACAATAGTCATTACTAATTACCAGCTCTGAAGGCAGGCTTGATTTCTCTGCTAAGAGTCAAGTTTACTGTTGGGAGCCGGCCATAGAGGCCCACTGAATGTTAGGGATCAGGGAGGGCCATGGACCCCGAGACCACTAGGATGTGTTCGGGAGCCACTGACCCCATTTTTCTCCTTCTTTCACCATGTAACGCAAGTAACCTACTGCTGATCTAAACTGAAGGCTCTGTGACTGTGACAGGTGTGGCTCACTCTAGAAACTCATTGTTCCTGTTTCCCATAAACTGTGGGTTTGGCTTACATATTAGATATAATTCAAACTCACGTCACATTTGGGGAGCCTTTTACATGGTGCAAGC
>NW_007189089.1:0-741 GCF_000164805.1 Carlito syrichta
CTAAGCCACTGGGACCCTCAGGCCTGCCCTGGCTCCCGGGCCACCCTGGGCCAGCTTGTCCCCAACCTCCAGCACAGGCAAGGAGTCCTGCCCTGCTTCTGCTGCTGCTCTCCACTCCTGCTGCAACACGTTCCTGACCCAGCCCTTCCACTTCCCCAGGCCTAGACAACCCAGAGGCCACTGGAAGGTCCTCTACTCTCTTCTGAGACAGCCAGGGGTAGTGTGGGGAGTGACAACCACTGCTCAGGCCCACCCACAGATCCCCACCCTCTGCTTCCCTCTCTGGGGGCCTGAAGTCCCACAGAATCAGGGAGATTCCCATTTTTCAAGCCAGAGGACAGACACCAAAACATCTATAACTAGTGACAATGATGCCCACAATAGTCATTACTAATTACCAGCTCTGAAGGCAGGCTTGATTTCTCTGCTAGGAGTCAAGTTTACTGTTGGGAGCCGGCCATAGAGGCCCACTGAATGTTAGGGATCAGGGAGGGCCATGGACCCCGAGACCACTAGGATGTGTTCGGGAGCCACTGACCCCATTTTTCTCCTTCTTTCACCATGTAGCGCAAGTAACCTACTGCTGATCTAAGCTGAAGGCTCTGTGACTGTGACAGGCGTGGCTCACTCTAGAAACTCATTGTTCCTGTTTCCCATAAACTGTGGTTTTGGCTTACATATTAGATATAATTCAAACTCAAGTCACATTTGGGAGCCTTTTACATGGTGCAAGCCTCTTTG
>NW_007189090.1:0-1257 GCF_000164805.1 Carlito syrichta
TTTTTTTTTTTTCCAAATAATAAAGAGATGAACTTAGATAGGATGCCTGTGCGTGAGGAGTTGGAAGTGATGGAGCTGTTTGCAAGCTTAGGTCTGCCTGATCATGCTTTGTTCCTTAGCCCAAAAGACATTTTCCCAAAAACACTGACAGAACATTTCCAGGTAGACTAAATACCAGCAAACATTTTGTACTCTATTCTTACTTGCCACAAAATTTAGCCAGGATCTCAAGGACTCATTGGTAATAGTAGGTACTTTAATTTAGGGCCAATGTATCTGAGAGGTCATTCTGAAGAAAGATCTAGGAAATGAGATCTCAGGTGGTGAATGACACCACAGGAATCTGGCAAGATTCAATCACACACCTTCCCATGGGAACCCACCCCTCCTTTTCAGCAGCAAACTAACTGGACTACACACCAGTGAACATCACAAGTATAAACCACCCTGTTTTTTTCTTCTTTTTTTTTTGAGTTGGAGTCTCGGTTCATTTCCCAGGCTGGAGTGTATTAGCACACTCACGGCCACCTCAGTCTTGACCTGCTGGGCTCAGGTGATCCTCCAGCCTCAGCCTTCCAAGAAGCTGGAACTACAGGCACATGCCACCATGCCTGGCTAACTTTTTGATTTATTGTAGAGATGAGGTCTCACCAATTTGCCCAGGCCAGTCTCAAACTCCTGGGCTCAAGCCATTCTCTCACCTTGGCCTCCCAAAATGCTGGGATTATAGGTGTGAGCCACCATGCCCAGCTACCCCACTGCTTTTCTTTGAAGTAATTTTAGTTTGCATACATTAGTACCCTTTTGCTAGTAACAAATGACAGCTGTCCAAGGAGGCTGCTTTGACCTATTGCACTGATGCTGAGGCTGGTCTCCTCAGAACACTGTCAACAGAGGAAATCAAGTGCTTAGAGCAGTGTCTGGTGCCCATCAGAGCCTTTGTAAACATTTGCTATTATTAAAGCATAGACCAAGTCTCCCAGTGTCCAATTTGTTTCTTTGTAAGTTCTACAGGCAGTGCAACGCTGGGATGTCAGTGAACAGAATCTGGCTTAGAGGAAGCAGGAATTCCTGATCACTGAGACTAATCTTGCACCTTGGGTTCGTAAGCGGCGTTTATTGAGTTGGGACATGAGCTTGAACATGCAATCATTCATTCATTCTGTCTGCAGACACTGTTTATGCACCTGCTTTGTGCCAGCACTGTGCGACACGGCTGCAGCGAATGAAATAATAGTCACAGTTTTTCACGCCAGG
>NW_007189091.1:0-742 GCF_000164805.1 Carlito syrichta
CTGGTCTTGAATTTGTGGACTCAGATAATCCTCTGCCTCAGCCTCCCAGAGTGCTGGGATTATAGGCTTGAACCACCGAGCCTGGCCTAACCCTAAATTTTTAACGCTGACACTTTACAAAGTATAATTATATATAGATCTAAGAGATACTAAAAAGTAGCCTACTAAGAGAGTTACTAAACACAAAAAACAGATAATTATTAAGCATAAAAGATGTAATTAGATGTTAAAACCTACATTCATACAATTTAAATGAGTCAGTTTGGTAGGCTTGTTTGTAAAGTTCCTTGTAGTCCAGATTTTCCTCTTCTTCCTTCCTTCCTTCCTCCCTTCCTTCCTTCCTTCCTTCCTTCCTTCCTTCCTTTTTCCTTCCTCCTATCAGCATCATTGCCATCATTATTACCATGTTCTCCGCTGTTTTTCTCTTGACATCTGCATCAGTAATTTAACTGCAAGCCACAAAAAATTACTGAAAGTTAAGTAGAGGAGCAGTTTATTCGAAAGGATATTTTGCAGCTTTCATTTTGAGTACAACCTGGAGAATCAGATTCTGTAGAGCTGTGTTGATGCCAGCTGTATGCTTAGGATGGGTAAGGGATGTGAGTCTGGGGTCAACCAGTCAAGCTCTGGGGCAGAGAGGACCTAGTCCATTGCTTCTAGCCTGTGACCAGCCTAGTCCTCTCACCCTAGTGTCACCATGCAGATGTTAAGTTTTTTTTGTGTGCCAAGATCTAAAAACAGC
>NW_007189092.1:0-771 GCF_000164805.1 Carlito syrichta
CAGTCAGCTCTGGGGCAGAGAGGACCTAGTCCATTGCTTCTAGCCTGTGACCAGCCTAGTCCTCTCACCCTAGTGTCACCATGCAGATGTTAAGTTTTTCTGTGTGCCAAGATCTAAAAACAGCTGGTAGCCATGAAGAGGAACAAGAAACTGCAGATTTAATGAGGAAGACTGGAGGAACTTAGTAGATGGTCCTTTTGAGTGTTAGCATCAGGGTAAATGAGTTTTGGACCTTGAGCTCACATGCTGTTTATTCACAAGTCAGCTTTCAGGAGAAAGTTTTGTTAGCCTAATTCTTGAGCTAAACTTTGTCCATTCCCCGGTCAAGGGAATATGGGGCTCTTTCATTGACTGTCCCTCCAGCATGTCCTCTTACAGGAAAGGGATAAAATTCCAAAGGAAAAGACACGGATGTTAGACAGGCAGAACAACAACGTGTCATATCAAGTCACTCTACCATTCATAGAAATAACATATAAAAATAACGCTTTTACTTTGATACAGTGATCACAGGGGAATCTTTGGTCCAAATTCACAGCTATATTTATAGTGCTCTCCTGAATAGAGCATAGTTTTTATAGTGTTCCTTGGCACAAGAGGATTTTCAACCATAAGCTTTTTTTAATCATAAAGAAGAAAATGGGCAGTAAGTTTTCATTGTTTTTTTTTTTGAGTTGGAGTCTCACTCTGTTGCCCACCTTGTCTTCCTCTCCGCTCACTTCTTGACTCTGTTTTTCCCAGACATTGGCAGCTGTGGCCCATGCATCCCTC
>NW_007189093.1:0-803 GCF_000164805.1 Carlito syrichta
CTCTTTTTGCATATCCATTAAGTGGTTAGTCTTTGGGCTATTTGGCCTTTCCCAAAAAAACCTGCCTGGCGACCTGGCCGGTCTTTGAAGTTGCAACTTGCCATACAAAAGGAAATACTTTTAACTGCTATCAACTCCTTTCCTGCCCTAGGCTAGTGATTGCCATGAGGCCAACTGCTGATCCTGAATCAGCTACATGTTTCTGTGTTTATTCACTCAATCATACAAGAAATATATTTGACCATTTGCTGCATCCTGCCACACAGCCAGCAGGCCAAATCCAGTCAGTGGACCAGGAAACGTTTTTACATTTTTAGAGTTAGAAACAAAACCAAACCTATAGAAGAACACACGATAGAGATGTATGTGGCCAGCAAAGCCCACAATACTATCTGCACAATACTATTTTCAAAAGTTTGGCAACCCCTGAGCTAGAGCTAGGGGAAAGATTGTAGTTAGATAAGTAAGTGATATTTAAAGGAATACAAAAGTAATCAGAATCTTTACAAATGTGAGGAGACTGTAAGGAAGTAGTTGGGCATGATGCAAAGCTGAAGGAGTGTTTATGTTGATTTAATACTCAGGAAGTCATCATTACAAAGGGAAAAGTCAGGATCATTAACCTAGAGATAAGATTAAGAACAGGAGTGGAGGGATTTCCTGTAGTGAAACCTCTCTGTGACTTGAATAAAGGGCTTAACGAGACTAGAAATAGGCTTAGTTTCATATTGGGAATTTATTGGAGTCCATGCCTGATTTTCCTTTGAAAGATCCACTGAACGTGGTGATGTATTAAGTGCCTG
>NW_007189094.1:0-998 GCF_000164805.1 Carlito syrichta
CTGAGAGTGCTGCATCTTTGGTTATCATCATCCCTGTCAACTTGTTTTGAGAGAATTCTGGTTTTAGTATGTTTAATTCCAACTATTAATTACCCTTTTATAGAACACTAAAGAAAACAGGCAGGACACTCAGTCACTCTACTCAATACAACATACTGCTTGTGTTGTGTGTGTATTTTAAATGCACTCTATTGCTTTTTTTTAACACTGGGTCCAGGAATCCATCAAAATGGTTTACTTTTCTAAACTGTGAGGACTGTTCTCCAGGCACTTAATACATCACCACGTTCAGTGATCTTTCAAAGGAAAATCAGGCATGGACTCCAATAAATTCCCAATATGAAACCTAAGCCTATTTCTAGTCTCCTTAAGCCCTTTATTCAAGTCACAGAGAGGTTTCACTACAGGAAATCCCTCCACTCCTGTTCTTAATCTTATCTCTAGGTTAATGATCCTGACTTTTCCCTTTGTAATGATGACTTCCTGAGTATTAAATCAACATAAACACTCCTTCAGCTTTGCATCATGCCCAACTACTTCCTTACAGTCTCCTCACATTTGTAAAGATTCTGATTACTTTTGTATTCCTTTAAATATCACTTACTTATCTAACTACAGTCTTTCCCCTAGCTCTAGCTCAGGGGTTGCCAAACTTTTGAAAATAGTATTGTGCAGATAGTATTGTGGGCTTTGCTGGCCACATACATCTCTATCGTGTGTTCTTCTATAGGTTTGGTTTTGTTTCTAACTCTAAAAATGTAAAAACGTTTCCTGGTCCACTGACTGGATTTGGCCTGCTGGCTGTGTGGCAGGATGCAGCAAATGGTCAAATATATTTCTTGTATGATTGAGTGAATAAACACAGAAACATGTAGCTGGTTCAGGATCAGCAGTTGGCCTCATGGCAATCACTAGCCTAGGGCAGGAAAGGAGTTGATAGCAGTTAAAAGTATTTCCTTTTGTATGGCAAGTTGCAACTTCAAAGACCGGCCAGGTCG
>NW_007189094.1:2318-3188 GCF_000164805.1 Carlito syrichta
CCCCAGGCAACTTCACCAAGTTCTCTGACATCACGGCTAATTTTATAAGCTGATCAAGATTGATGAGAAAATAGAATACTTAGATGAGTGGGTGAACATATTTGTATAACCATCCATGTCCCTCATATAGAAATGCTTAATTATATGACAGCATCATCAGAGAAATATGAGTGGAGTTTTGAAGTTTGGCAGCAAGTAAAATAATTTTCCATTTGTATGTGTAAATTCTCATCATTATTTTAAAAAAGACAATGTCACACTCTGATCATAGATGAAAGCAAAACCATCATTACTATCTTTACAGACAACATCATTATAATGTCATTATAGTGCATGCTTTACTTCTGAAACACTATCTTTGAATACATTTAAAGTTTTATCTGTGCACAATGCTTTCTAACATTTGACATTGGAGAGTCTTGTTAAAAGATGAAAATAAATTTTTCTCCTTAAAATCCAGTAGAGTTCTTTTATATCAAAAAGATAATCATAGAATGCATTTTTAATTTTTTTCTAAAAATGATATTTTTATCATTTTTTTCTAACACCCCATGGAAGTCGCTCAACAGGTTCAGAAGGTACTGTTCTATCACCAAACTCTCCAAAAAATTACACTGTGGAACATAATTGTGTTTATTCTATAGCAGTTCCCAATTGCTTGGTAAGTAAGAGTCATATTCTCAGGTATTATTCATTCCAGAGATGCTTTATTTTTTACCACATGCTATTTGATATATTTTTATTTAAAAAAAGGACATTTTGTTCAATTCTTTTTAGTTGGTAGCTTTGTAGTAATAAAATTTTGAGGCCAGCCAGGCTTGGTGGCTCAGCCTGTAATCCCATGCCTTTGGGAGGCTGAGGTGAGTGGAT
>NW_007189095.1:0-1261 GCF_000164805.1 Carlito syrichta
ATTCCCTGGGTGCGTTCTGAAATGTTTCTCCCTTTCAAATTTTTGTGTGGGAGCATACACAATTGCTCTGCCAAACGCATTGACGGAAAAGAGCTGACTGCCTTGGTGGTGCTTGTTTTGAATGTCCGTCTCCCTTGGAAAGAGCTGTGTGAGAAGTGTGCTGCACTGTGAGGTTCTGGCACTGAGTGTGCGTGCTGTCATTCCTCCTTCCCACTTGTTCCCTTTCGTGTATCTTACGCTCTACAGGGTGACTGCTTTGGCGTGCGGCTTGTCAACCTCTCCCATGCGGGAATGCTCATCTCCCCTGTGCCACAATGAGGGATCTGAGACATTCACAGTTACTTGTGGGAAGGCATTATGTGTGACCCGGGGGAATTCTGAATTGCTCTTTCTTGACACCTTCTCCTGTCAGGGAAAGCAACGAGACTGTGGATTGCTAGTGGGAGTGGCCTTTCTTAGGCCTGGGGTGCACGGGCACCGTCCTGGCTTAAGTCTGTGCCCAATGTGTGCTGCAGTGTCACCTCTTTGCTGTGACTATTATTCTTCATTGCCGCCTGCTGTAACACCTCATTCTCACTCTTTCCCCTTGATTTGTGTTCCTTTCCATAGAGGGCCTTTGCGTACGAGCGTGAAACCTCCGTGTTTCACGGAGAGAAATCTGCCAGGCATAGTGCCGCAATGAGTGACACAAGTGCTCCACAGTCACGAGCAGGAGAGCATTATGTGTGGATGGGGAGAATTCTAAGTTGTTTTTCCCTATGGCGTTTAAACCTAATAAGGACTACCAAGGCTGTGCCGTTTTCATTGCCGAGTAAGCACGGAGAGCCTCTGTTACACTGGGGGTGAAGCTGGGTCTTCCTGGGGACACGCTATTGAAGCCTGCGCTGCACTGCACTTCATTGGCAGTCTGTATACACTGGCTTTGTGCGTGCTCTCCTCCCTGATTCTCAGAGCTCTCCTGTATATGCACTATACTAGGCGGGGAGCATTTGGTGACCAGAGTGCAACTTCCGCTGCTGCACTGACTGGATCCAGATCTCCACAGCCATGGGTAGCCAAGCATGCTTCATTCAGCGGAGAATGCTGAAAAGTTTTCTCTTTTGACACGGGCGTCTCACACGGAATACAATGGCTCTGCGGGTTCATTTGCCAACGAGGCCCGAGAGCCATTGTTTGCTTTCCGGAAAACAACAGTCTTCCATGGGAGACATTCCTCCAAACGGCACGTCACTGAATGGGGGGGCAACAAGTATTACAGTGG
>NW_007189096.1:0-1424 GCF_000164805.1 Carlito syrichta
CACAGCTCCCAGACCGGAGAGTCAGTGTCTTCTTCCTTCCAGCTCTGAGTCATGTAGGCTCCGTTCCTGGCAAGTGAGTCCGAGAGGATGGGGCTTCCTTCCTTCATCTGTTGCCCATTCACAGGATTGGAGCTCTGTGCAGGGCCGGGCAGGCCGGGACAGTGGGGTTCAGATTGTCTTCACGCTGCTTTTCTTGTAGAGCAGAGGTTACATGCTGGTGGCGATCACCTGTTAGGACCTGGACACCTGACCTCACTCAGCACCCACCCCTGAAGCATGGATGTCACTCCAAGAGAAGTGGGTCTCTGTCCTTCCCGTTGGCTCCCGCGCATGGGTTTGGAGAAGGTTTTCCGTTTTCCTCGCAGTAGAGGCACTGTCTATGATCAGAGCACTCTGAAATTCTCACTAAAAGGTTTGGCTACTTTTCAAGGAGACTCTGTGGCAAGAACAAATGCCAGGGTGCTCTCCGCAAAGTTGAGTGGTGAATGTTGGTGGTGAGAAGTAAAGGAAAATTATAGAACCCTAAGGGAAGCAAGCTAAATCGTTGGCTATGGACAGCTAGGAAGCGTATCCCCGCAATCAAAGCACACTTCATTGTGGACCAAAACGACTCCCGCTAAGGGTAGGCCAGGCATGGAATCTCCCCCCTCTCATCCAGCACTTTGGCAGACTGAGGACGGAAGATGCTGGAGCCCAGGAGTTGAAACATGACTGTGTAACCTCAGGCAGCTCATCTCTATCTCCAAAATGTCATCAATGAGCTGGGCATGGAGACATAGGCTTTTGGTTGCAGCCGCTTGGCAGGATTGCATGAGCCCCGGAGGTCTACCCTGTGGTCAGGTATGGTTGTACCACTCTAGTACCGTCTGGGCCTCAGAGTGAGGCCCTGACTCAAAGAGAAACGCAACCCACAGATGCGGAAAATATATTTGCGAATGTACATCTGACAAGGGATGATCAGCTCGGAACTACAAGGAACTGCCACTTGCCGACAAGAAAAAAACAAACAGCCTCATTTCACAGTGAGCAAAAGATAGGAAGAGACCCTTCTCAACAGCAGACATACAAGCAGCCACCAAAGACGTTGGAAAAAGCTCAGCCTCATTTGTCATCCGAAAATGCAAGTGAAAACTACCTTGAGGAGTCACCTATTTTCAGTCAGGATGGCTATCATCCATCATTCCCAAAACAACACGTGCTGGCGTGGAAATGACAAAAAGGGAACACTTCTACACTGCTCGTGGGAGTGTAAACTCGGACCAGCTCTGTGGATAAGCATTTGGTGATTCCTAACCGATCTAAAAATCGACCCTGCCATCCTCCTACTGGGAACATACCAGGAAGAACGAAATCCCTCTCTCAAAGAGATATTTGCACATGTATGTTTATCGCCACATTGTTCGCAGTAGCAAGGACATGGAGCG
>NW_007189097.1:0-831 GCF_000164805.1 Carlito syrichta
ACTTTGGCAGACTGAGGACGGAAGATTGCTGGAGCCCAGGAGTTGAACATGACTGTGTAACATCAGGCAGCCTCATCTCTATCTCCAAAATGTCATCAATGAGCTGGGCTTGGAGACATAGGCTTTTCGTTGCAGCCGCTTGGGAGGATTGCCTGAGCCCCGGAGGTCTACCCTGTGGTCAGGTGTGATTGTACCACTCTAGTACCGTCTGGGCATCAGAGTGAGGCCCTGACTCAAAGAGAAACGCAACCCACAGATGCGGAAAACATATTTGCGAATGTACATCTGACAAGGGATGATCAGCTCGGAACTACAAGGAACTGCCACTTGCCGACAAGAAAAAAGCAAACAGCCTCATTTCACAGTGAGCAAAAGATATGAACAGACCCATCTCAACAGCAGACATACAAGCAGCCACCAAAGACATTGGAAAAAGCTCAGCCTCATTTGTCATCCGAAAATGCAAGTGAAAACGACCTTGAGGAGTCACCAATTTTCAGTCAGGATGGCTATCATCAATCATTCCCAAAACAACAGATGCTGGCGTGGAAATGACACAAAGGGAACACTTCTACACTGCTCGTGGGAGTGTAAACTCGGACCAGCTCTGTGGATAAGCATTTGGTGATTCCTAAACGATCTAAAAATCGACCCTGCCATCCTCCTACTGGGAACATACCAGGAAGAACGAAATCCCTCTCTCCAAGAGATATTTGCACATGTATGTTTATCGCCACATTGTTCGCAGTAGCAAGAACATGGAGCCAACCATCCTGCCCATCTAAAGAGGACTGGATTCAAAATATGTGGTACGTAGGAACAATGCCATAG
>NW_007189098.1:0-777 GCF_000164805.1 Carlito syrichta
TGATCAGGGCTCATGGTTGTCTCAACTCCTGGGTTCAGGCGATTCTTCCATCTCAGCCTCCTATATCATGGCCGGCTAATTTTTTGATTTTTTTTTTTTTTAGACATGAGGTCTCGCTGTATTGCCCAGACTGGTCTCAAACTCCTGTGCTCAAGCAAACCACCTGCCTCGGCCTCCTAAAGTGCTAGGAATGCAGGCATGAGCCACTACGCTTGATCTGAAATTTTTTTTAATATAAAACACTTCACGAATTTTAAATTTAATAAATGTTCTGACAACTCCCTGACTTGTAATGAAAGTTGCATGAACCAAAGATGTGTCTTTAGATATAAGTTTAAATAAAGCACCAGTAAAGAAGACTAAAATTCTATGTAATTTTTGATAATTTAATGTAGCTATTTTCTCATGTTACAATTTTGTGCTTTGCTCCTTATGTCTACAATTTTGACGTTTGTTGTGGACTTTTAATTGGTTTATTTCAGTGCACCACCTACCACTGGGGAAAGGAAAACCTATTCAGTAAATGGTGTTGGAAAAACTGGCTGACCACATGCAGAAGATTGAAACAGGACCCCTATCTATCCCCATGCACAAAGGTTAACTCCAAATGGATCAGAGACCTAAATGTAAAACCTCAAACCATAAGAACCTTAGAAAAGGAAGGAGATACCCTCATGGAAATCGGAACTGGCATCCAATTCCTGACAAACCCAAACCCACAGGTCATAAGAGAGAAGATTGACAAGTGGGACCTTATTAACTGACAGCTTCTGCAAA
>NW_007189099.1:0-731 GCF_000164805.1 Carlito syrichta
GGTGACTTAGCTTGCTTACTTAACTAGCCAGCCAGCTGACTTAACTAGCTGACTTAACTAGGAAGCTACCTAGCTAGCCAGCTGACTATACTGCTGAAATAACTAGCTAGCTAGCTAGCTAGCCGAATTAACTAGCTGACTTAACTAGCTAGCTGACATAAATAGCTGAATTAACTAACTAACTAGCTAGCCAACTCACTTAACAAGCAAGAAATAGCTAGATAGCTGTCTAGCCATCTGATTTAACTAGCTTTCTAACTAGCGAGCGACCTGGCTAGGCAACAGACTTAACAAGGTGACTTAACTACCTAGTTGTCTGGTTAGCTATCTGACTTAACTAGTTGATTAACGATCTAGGCAGCTGGCTGCTCAGGTGACTAAACTAGATGACTTAACTAGTTATTCAACTGGCTAAGCCAGCTGACTTAACTAGTTATCTACCTCTATAGCCACCTGAATAGCCAGCTGACTTAATTAGCTAGCAAGCTGGCTAGACAACTAACTTAACTAGGTCACTACCTAACTAGCCAGCTTGCTAGCCAGCTGACTTAACTAGTTGTTGTAACAAGCTGGCCTGCTTTATAGCCAGTTTAATTACCTAGCTTGCTACATAGCTAGCCAGCTGCCTATCCAGCTGAATTAACTAGGTGACTTATCTTGTTAGCAGTTGTCTAGCCAGCTTACTTTATTAGCAAGCTACCCACCAGCCAGCTGGCTAGTCAGCTGACTTA
>NW_007189100.1:0-673 GCF_000164805.1 Carlito syrichta
CCTGACATAACTAGATAGCCTAAAGGCTAGCCAACTGAATTAAGTAGCTACCTACCTACATAGCCCGCTGGTTTGTTAGCTGAGATAAATACTTAACTAACTAGCTAACATGCTGGCCAGCGAACTGACTTAACTAGGTGACTTAACTAGCTAGCCAGCTTGCTAGCCAGATGATTTAAGTAGATAGCTACCCTATAAGCAGTTGACTAGCCAGCTGATATAAGTAATTGAATTAACTAGCTAGCCAGCTGACTAACTAGCTGACTTAACTAGCTCGCTACCTAGCTAGCCAGGTGACTTATCTAGATGACTTAACAAGCTAGCTAACTAGCTCGCCTGATGACTGACCACCTGACTTAACTAGCTGACTTAAACATCTACACAGCTGGCTAGCCAACTACTTAATAGTTGACTTTATTAGCTAGCCAGCTGGCTGTCCAGCTGAATTAACTAGCTGTTTTAAAGAGCTAGTCAGCTGGATATCCAATTGACTTAACTATCTAGCTACCTAGCTACCCAGCTAGGAAGCCAGCTGAATTAACTAGCTGACTTAACTAGCTAGCCAGCTGGCTAACCAGCTGACTTAACCAGCTTGCTAACTAGCTAGCCCACTGGCTAGTCAGCTGACCTAACTCGTTGGCTTAACCAGCTGACCAGCTGGCTAGCCACCTGA
>NW_007189101.1:0-805 GCF_000164805.1 Carlito syrichta
GGTTTTTTTCTCGTTTTTTCTGGGTCAGTCTAGCTAGGGGACCATCAATCTTGTTTACCCTTTCGAAGAACCAGCTTTTTGTTTCATTGATTTTTTGTATTATCTTTTTGTCTTCTATGTCCTGGATTTGGGCTTTTATTTTGGTGATCTGGATTCTTCTGCTGAAATTAGGGTTTTTGTGGTCTTGCTTTTCCAGCTTCTTTAGGTGGCTTGTTAGGTTGTCAATTTCTGTTCCTTCCATTTTCCCTATGTGTGTTTGTTGGGATATAAATTCCCCTCTTATTACAGCTTTTAAGGCATCCCAGAGATTTTGGTAAGATGTTTCTTTATTTTCATTTGTTTCCAGGTATCTTTTGATCTCTATTTTGATGTCATCATTGACCCAGGAGTTATTTAGCATCATGCTGTTTAGTATCCATGTCTTTGTGGGTTTTGGGGGGACTTTGTTGGTGTCAATGTTTATTTTTATTCCACTGTGGTCCGAGAAGGTGCATGGTAGAATTTCAGTCCTTTTAAATTTGCTTATACTTGATTTGTGTCCAATTATGTGGTCGATCTTAGAATATGTTCCATGTGGTGATGAGTATAATGTGTATTCTGTGGTCTTTGGATGGAGTGTTCTATAGGTATCAATTAAGTCCATTTGGTCCAGAATCTCATTGAGGTTCCGGATCTCCTTACTGATTTTTTGTCCTGATGATCTGTCTAAGATTGTGAGTGGTATATTAAAGTCCCCAGTTATGATGGTGTTAGAGTCAATGTCTTTCTTTAGTTTTCCTAGAAGTTGCTTTATGAATGTGGTGCG
>NW_007189102.1:0-846 GCF_000164805.1 Carlito syrichta
AAAAAAGAACAAAATCATGAATTTCACATCAACCTGGATGGAACTAGAGTCTATAATACTGAGTGACCTCTCGCAGAAACAAAGATCCGAATATCACACGTTCTCACTCATATAATGGACCTTGAACATCCAATGTAATACTATATGAAAATGACTGATGGTACTGGGAAACTATGGGGGTGCAGGGGATGGGATTAACAGTAGCAAATATCTGTCTGGGGATGGGAAAACACCTCTTATCAACAGGGTGCCTGAATGAAACGTAATTGTACACCTAACCCTTAACTGTACCCCACAAAACCATAATAAAAAATATTGATTAATAAAAAAAATCAAAAGTAACTTGTCTCATCTTCACTTCTCAGTCATGGTCTTAGAAAAAAAACTCAGCGTTACACACCCTTTTGGGCAGACTGGCCTTTGCCACAAGCCTTTACAGAAATATTAGACAGCAGCTTGGTTCCCAAGTCTTCCCTCATGACTTCCTGTGGACAGGCAATTATCTAATCCATTTTCATGACTGTAACCTCTCTAGGTAAGCAGCCATCACTAAATTTCCCTTAAAGAGTGAAGACTCATCATTCACTCATTCATTTACTCAACAAATTGTTTTGTGCAAAATAAAGCAGAAAGATCCAAAGCAGAAGGATGGTCAGCAGACTACACTCCAATCTGCAACAGATTGGGACCCCAACTCAAAAGTAAGAGAAAGAGAGAGCGAGAAACCCAAAACCTGATGTCTTCACAGCTGAATTTTTTCAAGTAGCTAAAAGCTAATATCAGTTTAATTCAAACTCTTCACAAAAATGGAAGAGGAGGGATAATTTCCAAGTGACTACATGAGGC
>NW_007189103.1:0-921 GCF_000164805.1 Carlito syrichta
CTGAGTGACCTCTCACAGAAACAAAGATCCGAATATCACACGTTCTCACTCATATAATGGACCTTGAACATCCAATGTAATACTATATGAAAATGACTGATGGTACTGGGAAACTATGGGGGTGCAGGGGATGGGATTAACAGTAGCAAATATCTGTCTGGGGATGGGAAAACACCTCTTATCAACAGGGTGCCTGAATGAAACGTAATTGTACACCTAACCCTTAACTGTACCCCACAAAACCATAATAAAAAATATTGATTAATAAAAAAAATCAAAAGTAACTTGTCTCATCTTCACTTCTCAGTCATGGTCTTAGAAAAAAGACTCAGCATTACACACCCTTTTGGGCAGACTGGCCTTTGCCACAAGCCTTTACAGAAATATTAGACAGCAGCTTGGTTCCCAAGTCTTCCCTCATGACTTCCTGTGGACAGGCAATTATCTAATCCATTTTCATGACTGTAACCTCTCTAGGTAAGCAGCCATCACTAAATTTCCCTTAAAGAGTGAAGACTCATCATTCACTCATTCATTTACTCAACAAATTGTTTTGTGCAAAATAAAGCAGAAAGATCCAAAGCAGAAGGATGGTCAGCAGACTACACTCCAATCTGCAACAGATTGGGACCCCAACTCAAAAGTAAGAGAAAGAGAGAGCGAGAAACCCAAAACCTGATGTCTTCACAGCTGAATTTTTTCAAGTAGCTAAAAAGCTAATATCAGTTTAATTCAAACTCTTCACAAAAATGGAAGAGGAGGGAATAATTTCCAAGTGACTACATGAGGCCAGAATTACTCTAACAGAAAGACAAGACACACACACACAAAGAAAAAACAACAACAACAAAAACACAGCCCAATATCACTGATGAACACAGGCATAACAAAACATAGCAAAAAGCAAGTTAAATTCAACAA
>NW_007189104.1:0-964 GCF_000164805.1 Carlito syrichta
TCATTCATTTACTCAACAAATTGTTTTGTGCAAAATAAAGCAGAAAGATCCAAAGCAGAAGGATGGTCAGCAGACTACACTCCAATCTGCAACAGATTGGGACCCCAACTCAAAAGTAAGAGAAAGAGAGAGCGAGAAACCCAAAACCTGATGTCTTCACAGCTGAATTTTTTCAAGTAGCTAAAAAGCTAATATCAGTTTAATTCAAACTCTTCACAAAAATGGAAGAGGAGGGAATAATTTCCAAGTGACTACATGAGGCCAGAATTACTCTAACAGAAAGACAAGACACACACACACAAAGAAAGAACAACAACAAAAAAAAAAACACAGCCCAATATCACTGATGAACACAGGCATAACAAAACATAGCAAAAAGCAAGTTAAATTCAACAATACATTTTTGCATATTGTTAGAATTAGCAATTGATTGCATTTTGGCCTTTTCTATATTCATTAATAAAGGGATATGTGTTTCTTAATTATATTCTCTACTTTTACAATCATAGAGCCTTAATTTTTTTTTTTTTTTTTTTTTTGAGTTGGAGTCTCACTCTGTCACCCAGACTGGAGTACAGTGGCTGCTCCTGGCCACTGCAGCCTTGACATGCTGGGCTCCGCGATCCTTCCGCCTCAGCCTTCCAAGTAGCCAGAATTACAGGCATGTGCTACCACGCCTGGCTGATTTTTTGATTTATTGTAGAGATGAGGTCTCGCTGACCAGACAGGTCTCGACCCCGTGGGCTCAGGAAATCCACTCACCTCAGCCTCCAAAAGGCACGGGATTACAGGCTGAGCCACTGAACCCGGCTGAGACTTAATTTTTTAATAGAGGAAGTTTATTAAAATAATAAAAAAAATTGTCCTTTTTGTATCTTAATATCTGTCTAAAGAAGCAAAATTTTCTGGCATTTAGATGAAGGTAAATATTAACTTAATTATCAGGATATTATATTTTAACCTA
>NW_007189105.1:0-847 GCF_000164805.1 Carlito syrichta
CCTTTAGAAAAGCTGCGGAGAGACACTATTGCCCCAGGCGCTCTCACACCATTGAAGCAGGAGACAGACTGTTCAGGGCTTTGCCTTATCACTTTAGCACCTGGCAGGGCACTGGAAAGGGCTCTGTACACAGTCCAGAGGCAAGTTTCCACAGAAGAGGACAAGAGAGGCACCCCACCACCATATTGAAGGTGGTGCAGGACCAACAGATCCGATCTCTGTGACTGATGGATCAACTATTCAGGGCTTGACCATGGCCCAAAGGCAATATCCTGAGAGCACAAACTTCAGAGGGACCTGATGAGTGCTGAGTTCCAGGCACCCCATCCCCTACCCTGAACCAGCTCTGGGACAAAGCGTGTGGCCAGAAGGGAGGAGGAAGAACTCCAAAGAGATCAGTGGTGAGTCTTGGGCTGACACAAATCCCCTCCTTCCCAGTGATCCTCTGAATGTCAGATCCACAGAGCTGGTCCATGACTGGGAGGGACAAACAAAGGTGGAGCCTGGACGTCAGTCACAATAGGAGAACTCCATTCCAGGATAGGCCTGGTTGTGGCATCCCAGTAAGAGGATACACCTGGGGAAGAGACAATCCTGAACCTCCCCACCAGAGATCTCCCTGACCATAGAAGAGTTACAGAGGAGCCCTGCAGCCACACCAACTTCAACTGTCCTTCTCCCTAGCACCATTTCCTGAGAAGAGAGGGAAAGATGTGACTCTTCACGAGAGACCTGATTACAGGAACAATTACAGCGCCTGCCACAAGAGGGCAGGTTTTTTTGTTTGTTTGTTTGTTGTTTGGTTTTGGTTTGTTTCTACATTTTCAATTACCTTTTTTTTTTTTTT
>NW_007189106.1:0-1158 GCF_000164805.1 Carlito syrichta
CACCTGGCAGGGCACTGGAAAGGGCTCTGTACACAGTCCAGAGGCAAGTTTCCACAGAAGAGGACAAGAGAGGCACCCCACCACCATATTGAAGGTGGTGCAGGACCAACAGATCCGATCTCTGTGACTGATGGATCAGCTATTCAGGGCTTGACCATGGCCCAAAGGCAATATCCTGAGAGCACAAACTTCAGAGGGACCTGATGAGTGCTGAGTTCCAGGCACCCCATCCCCTACCCTGAACCAGCTCTGGGACAAAGCGTGTGGCCAGAAGGGAGGAGGAAGAACTCCAAAGAGATCAGTGATGAGTCTTGGGCTGACACAAATCCCCTCCTTCCCAGTGATCCTCTGAATGTCAGATCCACAGAGCTGGTCCATGACTGGGAGGGACAAACAAAGGTGGAGCCTGGACGTCAGTCACAATAGGAGAACTCCATTCCAGGATAGGCCTGGTTGTGGCATCCCAGTAAGAGGATACAGCTGGGGAAGAGACAATCCTGAACCTCCCCACCAGAGATCTCCCTGACCATAGAAGAGTTACAGAGGAGCCCTGCAGCCACACCAACTTCAACTGTCCTTCTCCCTAGAACCATTTCCTGAGAAGAGAGGGAAAGATGTGACTCTTCAGGAGAGACCTGATTACAGGAACAATTACAGCGTCTGCCACAAGAGGGCAGGTTTTTTTGTTTGTTTGTTGTTTGGTTTTGGTTTTGTTTCTTAAATTTTCAATTACCTTTTTTTTTTTTTGGGTTGGAGTCTCACTCTGTCGCCCAGACTGGAGTGCAATGGCCGCTCCCGGCCACCGCAGCCTCGACCTGCTGGGCATCGGCGATCCTTCCGCCTCAGCCTTCCAAGTAGCTGGAACTACAGGCGTGCGCTACCACGACCGACTGATTTTTGATTTATTGTAGAGATGAGGTCTTGCCAAGTTGCCCAGGCGGGTCCAGAACCCGCAGGCTCAGGCAATCCAGTCACCTCGGCCTCCCAAAGTGCTGGGATTACAGGCTGAGCCACCGAGCCCAGCTTCAATTACTTTTTAAATAAAAAAAATTTTTCACTGTTTTCTTGTTAGTTCGTCTATTTTAAAAATATTTTTTCTTTTTGTGTAAATATGTTTGTGAGGGTTTGATCTGCGACTCCCCCCAAATTTTTTCTTTT
>NW_007189107.1:0-786 GCF_000164805.1 Carlito syrichta
TTCCAAATAGCTGGAACTACAGGCGTGCGCTACACGACCGACTGATTTTTGATTTATTGTAGAGATGAGGTCTTGCCAAGTTGCCCAGGCGGGTCTAGAACCCGCAGGCTCAGGCAATCCAGTCACCTCGGCCTCCCAAAGTGCTGGGATTACAGGCTGAGCCACCGAGCCCGGCTTCAATTACTTTTTAATTAAAAAAATTTTTCACTGTTTTCTTGTTAGTTCACCTATTTTAAAAATATTTTTTCTTTTTGTGTAAATGTGTTTGTGAGGGTTTGATCTGCGACTCCCCCGAAATTTTTATTTTCTTTTCCTTTTCTTTTTCTGTTACTTCCTTCTTTTATTTGTCGTTTTTTGAATATGTGTATGTGAATGATGGAGTTTTTATCTTTTGGTTTTGTTGTGATTGTTGGTTTTTGTTCTTTTGTTCTTCTTGGGATTTTTTTCATATTCACTTTTTATAGTTTAAGGGATATGTCAATAGATGTGTGAGGGTTCGACCTGAGCCACCCCCCCCCCGTTTTTCCTTCGGTCTTTCTGTTCTTTGTCCCTATTCACATTGTGCTAGGCATGTATGTGTGGGCTGAGATTACTTGGGGGTCTTTTTGTTGCTGATCGTTTTGTTTAGCCTTGTTGTTATTCCAGTTTGTTTTCAGTATGTGTGTGTGTATCTGTTTATTGCTTCCATTCGTTTCCTCTTTGCATCATCCTATAGAGTCTCAGGGAAGAGGAGAATCTATTCAGTAAACAGTGCTGGGAAAACTGACTAACCACATGCAGAAGATT
>NW_007189108.1:0-892 GCF_000164805.1 Carlito syrichta
ATTTCTAAGGAAACTCAAAAGAAGCTTTTAATGACATTTCCCAGGCCCCCAAGGTTGCTTTCTGTATTTAGTTAATTATCATAAAAGTATCTAATTAGTATATTATGAATTCAGTGAAAACCTGCTCTATAAATGTTTACTTAAAATTTAACTATAGAATTAAGTAAAAAGCTTAACGATTAATCTTTATCCTAAGTCTGTGAAGACAGTGTTATAAATCACCTACATAACTCCTAGATAAGTGTTAGAACTTATAATGAGCTCATAATGAACTTACCATAAACTTGTGCTTCTAATAAACCTTATGTCTGACCACTGAGCTGCATAATTCTAAATCAAATAAGGAGTGAATATACTTATATCATTTTTTACTCAAGCAATATCTAGTAACTTATAACCAAGTGAAAGAAAGCATTCTTGATGTGCTTCAGAGTTTAACCCTTGCATATGTTAGAAAAGGCCAAGCGGCATAGTGGGAAAATGGGAAAATGAACCATGACATTCTCAGGTTAGGTGTGAGTGAGTACTTCGCATAAACATGCCATTTTCTTCTTCCACGACTGCACAGAATTTCTTCAGCCGTATCAAACAGCAAAGGTGGAAGACAGAAGGGCCTCAGCTTCCCGGGCTCGCCCTGTGGCCCGGGGTCTTCGGCCCACCGGGACCCTGTCAATCATGTGGACCTCCAAGGCTGGCTCCCAACAGAGGGCCAAAAGCCAAATGCAGGCTGCCAAATGTATAGTTTAGGTCAATACTAAAACATATTTTCAAAGCATGTTTGAAAAGCATTATTGCTGCCTCAGAGGAAGAAATGTTTACCTCACTAGTCATCAAGGAGATGCAAGTTAAAACTTCACTGAGATACCCCTAACTCCGGTCAGAATGGCCATTA
>NW_007189109.1:0-981 GCF_000164805.1 Carlito syrichta
CTTGCCTGAGCCCGCAGGTTCAAGACCCGCCTGGGCAGCGAGACCTCATCTCTACAATAAATCAAAAAAATTAGCCGGGCGTGGTAGCGCGTGCCTGTAATTCCGGCTACTTGGAAGGTCGAGGCGGAAGGATCACCAGAGCCCAGCAGGTCGAGGTTGTGGTGGCCGGGAGCGGCCGCTGCACTCCAGTCTGGGCGACAGAGTGAGACTCCAACTCAAAAAAAAAAATGAGCCGGCGTGGTGGCGCATGCCTGTAGTCCCAGCTGCTCAGGAGGCTGAAGTTGAAGGATCACCCAAAACCAGGAGGTTGAGGCTGCAGTGAGCCATGCTCATATTTTTGCACTCTAGCTTGGGTGACAGAGTGAGACCCCACTCAAAAAAAAAAAAAAAAAAAGCGGGCTCGGTGGCTCAGCCTGTAATCCCGCGCCTTTGGGAGGCTGAGGTGAGTGAATTGCCTGAGCCCGCGGGTTCGAGACCCGCCTGGGCAGCGAGACCTCATCTCTACAATAAATCAAAAAATCAGCCGGGCGTGGTAGCGCATGCCTGTAATTCCGGCTACTCGGAAGGCTGAAGTGGAAGGATCACCAGAGCCCAGCAGGTCGAGGCTGCGGTGGCCGGGAGTGGCCACTGCACTCCAGTCTGGGCGACCGAGTGAGACTCCAACTCAAAAAAAAAAAAAAAAAAGTAAGAAGAAAGGGGAGGGGACCACTGCCACTTGTACCTGTTCATGCTGGTCCCTGTGCGTACACTTCCTCATCCTATTTCCCAGCCCTGCAAGGTACTACCAGCCCGTGTTGCAGGTAAGGACGCCATTGTTTCACCAAACCAGGTAAGAGCACTGAGCTGGGAGTCAGAAATCCTGGATTCAGATTCCAGCCTTGGCAGTCTCAAGCTGTGCAGCTTTGAACAAGCCGCACAGCCTCTCTGGGGCCCCAAGCCCTTCATCTGAAAAGTGGGGGGAGTCACTGCACTAGATGCCTC
>NW_007189110.1:0-849 GCF_000164805.1 Carlito syrichta
TTTGATAGACCATGGCTTTGGTGTGACATCTGAAAAGGCCTTCACATGCAGCACTATTTGTGCTGTATTATCTTTGCTACTTTGTCAAAATTAGTTGACTATATTCATGGGGTCTATTTCTGGACTCTCTGTCTGCTCCAATGATATATTTATTTATTATTTTGCCAATACCACACTGTCTTGATTACTGTAGCCATATAGTGTGTTTTGAAATTGAGTATGTTAGTCTTCCAACTTTGTTCTTTTCCTTTAATACTGTGTTGGGCACTCTGGATGTTTTGTCTTTCTAGAGAATCTTTAGAATCAGCCTGTTTTATCCACAAAAAATTGCCTGGAATTTCAATTGGAATTGGATTAATCTACAAATTAAACTGAGAAAAATTGACATCTGGAAAATATCAAGGCTTCCTATCCATGAACATGTAATATCTCTTTTTTCATCTTGTTCTTTGACTTCTTTCAGCAGAGATTTTCTCAAAGAGATCATGTGTATGTTTTGTTATCTACACTACGTTTTCAACTTTTTGGGTGTCAATGCCAGTGGTATTACATTTTCAATTTCAATTTTTACTTGTCCATTGCTGGTGTATAAGAACGTAATTGATTTTGCATATTGACTTATTTCCTGCTACCTTACTACAATCACTTATTTGTTTCAGAGATTTTTGCTTTTGTTTTTATCTATTCTTTTGGATTTTCTACATATATATTTACGTCTTCTGTGAACAAAGCCAGTTTTATATCTTTCTTTCCATTCTGTAAATGTTTATTTTCTTTTCTTGGCTTATTGCATTAACTAGAACTTTTCGTCCAGTATTAAAAACGACTAGTGAGGGGACATTCTTGCCT
>NW_007189111.1:0-821 GCF_000164805.1 Carlito syrichta
CCGGGAGCGCTGGTGGGGGGAGGGGCTGCGGCAGCAGCGGGAGAGGACGATGCAGTAAAAATGTCCAGTCCTTGCGATGTTCCAGTGATAGTGATGGCCGAGCTCTGTCTGAGGAGCAGGCTGCAATGCTGGGGTCCCCAGCCTCCCGGGGGCGAGAGTCAGAGACCCACTGCAGATCTCCCTTGCAGAGGGCTTCAGACACCGGGTTGCCAGGTCGCCATCTTGCTTCAGAAAAGGTGTATTATTGCAGCAGAAGTTGCCTAGTGCTCTAAGCATATCTACTTGGTTCCTGTAGTCATTTTTATGCCACCAGCCTATGATATGATTCTCCCTCAAAGCTAGTACCTGCATTTCTGTTTCCAAGGGCTGGTTCACACTACCTGCAGAAAACCACATGTGCCTGCAAATTTATTCGCCTGCCCAACCTTGCACAGACTCTCAATCAATGTGTCATTCATTCATTAATAATAGACCTAGTCACAAGTAACTATAGTAACAAATTGTTTTGAATGTTTTATAGGTTATTGTTCACTAAGGGGAAATACCTGGCACATGGTAACACTCCACAAATGTTAACTATAAAAATGACAATCAAATAAAAGAAGACAGAATACTGAAAAAGACAACAGATGCTCTAGCAACAGGTAAAGATATTTTGAGGGTAAAATAAGAGTATATGCATAGGGGAAAATTCACTGATATTGGTAAGTATAATTATTTTGGATATAACTCCAAAAGCACAAGCACTAGCAGCAAAAATGACAAGAGGGACTGTTTCAAACTAAAAGGTTTGTGCACAGCAAAGGAAACAATCAACAGAG
>NW_007189112.1:0-7145 GCF_000164805.1 Carlito syrichta
CATCTACATTTGCATTTTGAGACCCTTCATTCTGGGGACTTTTCATTGTTTGTATTCCAAAGTCAATTTTCTCAGTGTCTGCTCTCCCAGGCGTCTGGGAGAGACCCATACTCTTCTTTTGGTTTTTCTTCATTTCTGTAGATTTTTCTCCCTTTACCCCTTTCCCTCCCCCTCTTCAATTCTGTTTTTGAGGGAAGGTGGGGTTGCTTTTATTTCTCTTCTGCAATGACCTGTTCTTCCTTATGAGGGTCTTCTGGTTTTGTTCACTTTTCCCTCTGCTTTACAGTCTGTCTATTCAGCAGTTTGCAGTCTTGGTCCGTTCAGAGAATCTCACCAGTTCACCTATGCCATCGCCATCTTGCCCCATCTCTCTTTGTTTTGTTTTTAACAATTATGGGCAGGGGCCCTTTAAGAAATTTGGGAAAGGAAGTAAATACCCTGCTAGGCGCATCAGGCGCGTCCAAGCCCTGGGAGCACTGACACCCGCGCACACCTGGCTTGGTCACGAATACCCGGGCGGCGCCGTGCCCAGCCCCGCTCTTCAATTTTTTAAAGAGGTTGAGTGAATGCAGAATGCATGGTGTTGAGAAATTTGCTCTGGGGCCAGTGTTACACTTGCAAAGTCAGTCAAAGACTATAAGAAATATATTGAGAACAATATCCCCAAATATTGGTGAAGAGTCCTCACAATACTAGGAAATAGAATTTTATAGCACATTAGAAAGATACACAGTGACCAAGTGTGATTTATTCCTAGAATGCAAGGATTGGTTAATATACACAAATCAATGATATATACCACATTAGTAGAATTTTTAAAAGACTCAACTAATGGTGAATAAACATTTGCCAATTCAACATGCTTTCATGATAAAAAACAAATTAGAGGTGCTATGGTTTGGATGTTCTCTCTAAAATTGTTGGAATTAAATGACCATAGAACCAGTATTAAGAAGTGGACTTTGGCCTTTGGGACATGATTGGGCATGAGAGTACCTCCCTCATGGGTGGGCTTTCATGAGTGGGCCCTCTTGTGCCCCTCTTCCATGTGATGATGCAGCAAGAAGGCCTTCACCAGCTATGGACCACCCCCCACCTTCGCATTTCAGAAGCTTGATTAATTCCCAGTCTGCAGTACTCTGTTACAGTCGCACTAAAGACAGAAGAGGACAAGATCTTTTATTTTAAAAACCCTAAAGCTTCCACAAAAGTTTGACAAATTTGCAGGATACAAAACACAAAATTTAGTTGCATTGCTATATACTAACAATGAACAATCTAACAAGAAATTAAGAAAACAGTTCAATTTATAGTAGCATCAAATAATAAAATACTTAGGAATAAGCAATAAAGAATTCAAAAGACTTCTACATTGAAATCTACAAAGTGATAAAAGAAACTGAAGAAGACACAAATGAGAAAAACTTTTCAAAAATTAGAATAATTAATATTATTTGGATGTCTGCACTACCCAATCTATAAAGTCAATAACAATTTCTATCAAAATCCAGGGCTCCCTCCCATGTCTTCTCATTTTGCAGATTTAATCTTCTTACTAGTTATAGGTCTGTTGTATTTGTTATTTCCTCTTGATGTAATTTTGGTAGATCATGCTTAATTTTAACTCTTTCAAATAGTAAAAATTGAAAGTAGAAGCAACCACAGTTTTGTGGTTTTATCTAGTTTCTGTTAATGTAAACATTAAAAGTATTTAGAAATGGGAAAATGCCTTACACATTATACCCTGAACTTTGCTTTTACATTTTCTGTTGTTTTTCCAGAGGCATTTCCTGATTTCCTCTTAGGACACCAATTCTTTTCAGCTCTGTCTTAATCCTTTTGAGATTTGAACTTTCAATGACTATTTTTAGATTTTTTTCTTACTTTTCAGTTTTCCCACAAGTCATCCATCAGATTACTACTTATTTTTTAGCTTTTCAAGCATATTTATGACAAAGCCCCACTTGGTTTCACCTTAGCATCTCAGTAAATTCCTTCTTGTGATATAGCTGGAGTGCTATCCTTTATAGGTAGAGTGTTGTCTGATGAGTGGCATTTCACTAATGCTTTGCCATTTTAGAGGTAGTTTCTTGGCATGAGGCTGCATGGTCTGAATCCAGCCAGAGTTCTTGCAGCTCCCTCTATTCCTCCTCACACCCTTCAGCCCAAGGGAAACCCCTTCAGTGCTGCATTCTCAGGTTTGACAGGAAAGCCTTTCTACCTTGGAAAAATTTTATTATGGAATTATTTAAACAACACCAGGCATAACAAGCTCCTATGTATAGTTTTGGCAGCATCTTTGTAAAAATAGTTTTATCTCGCATTTCTTTTGAGTTTGAAGTAGGAGATAAGATTTCCTGTTTTAACTGAGCCCATCGTCCCTAGTAAAATGATTTTTGTTTTTAATACCTATACTGTCTTGAAGATGGCTCCTATGTTCTTTATCTGCAGCATGGCATACTAATCACAAGTTTACTTATCTAGTTCCCACTAGACATTTCAGTTAGTATTTTGCTACTACAAATACTCCTTTAGTAAGTTTTGCAGACAGACTTCCTTCTGGGCCTGGGGAGGTTCAGAGCAGCTAAAGCAATTAACTCAAGGACAGGTTCTGGCTGGAGATCCATCGCAACTGACTGGGCACATACAGAGTCTCCAGGACTGTCCAGTAGACTCTGTAGAGAAAAAAATCTTGGAGGTGATCTACAGGCTTCCCCACAGAAACCCAGACATTTCCACACTTAACTTCCAATTCAGATCTTCCACCTACCATCCTTATGGAGCATTCGTTCTTATTTATTTCTAATTTTTTAATGAAAATGGAAGTTTGTAATGAGACTGTATCCTCTCCTCTGTATCATGCTAGCCATCTCAAGCTCCCAATGTAGTAGGCAGACTAGACCTCCATCATGTTCCTAACTGGTGCTTGTAGTTGTTTTTTTTTCCTCTGCCACACAGAGAAGATATCCTTTCCTTTCCTTTTCCCATCAAAGCTGCTGTAGCTCAGAAAAAGACAAACCTCTGACCATTCTCACCATCTCTTTATTTCCAGCTGCCTTTAGGAGCAGGAGATTTCACTTTGCCTTCGTTCTCTCCCCTGTCCTAAAGTTATGTGCAGGTCAAAACCTTGCAAAATTCGTGTACTGATTCTAGCAGTTTTTTGGTTTATCTCTTAGGATTTCTTGCATATGCTATCATATCCTTTGCAACTAAAAGCAGTTTTACTTTTTCCTTCCAAATCTTTATGCCTTTGATTTAATAATCTTGCCTTGTTGCTCTGACCAGAACATCTAATGCAATGTTGAACAGAAATGATGAGTGACTTTTTCTCACTGTTTTGGAGTGATTTTCAGGTTTGCCCCATTAGGTATAAAATCACCTGCAGACTGCTCATATCAGCCCTTGATCATTTTGAGGTGTATTCCTTCTGTTTGTAATTTGCTTAGAACCTTGTACGTGAATGAGTGTAGAATTTTGTGAAACACAATTTTGTTCATTTATTAAGATGGTCATAGAATTTTTGCCTTAATTTTGTAAATGTAATGAATTGCCTTGCTTCATAGTTTACTGTTAAAAGTAATGTTCTACTATTGAAACATAATCCACTTGGTCATCATGTATTTTCATTTCTATATATTGTTGGATTCACTTGGCTAATATTGTGGTGGTTTTGTCTCTGTTCATAGCGATATTAGTTTGTAATTTTCTTACCCTGAAATATCCTTGTGTGGTTATTTTGGAATCAGGGTTCTGCTGACTTCATAAAATGAGTTTGGCAGTTAATGTCTTTCACACTATCAGTAAGTCTCAGTATTCGTATTATTTGATTCCTAAAGGTTTGATAGCATTTACCAATGAAGTCATATTGACCTGGCGTCTACTTTGTTAGGATTTCAGGAATTCAGATACTTTGCATGTATAGTGCTAACCAGATTTTCCTTTTTTTCTGTATCAGTTTTGATAATTTGTTTTTCAAGATGTTTGTTCATCTAATTTGTAAGTTTTATTAGGCTAAATGTTTTTGTAATGTAGTCTTACAATAAGGTACACAGCACTATCTTACTGTAAAATCTTAGGATTGACGTTGATATCCTCTGTTTATTTCCTGATGTTGCTATTTGCTCCCCCACCCCACCACGCTCTCACTGTCTTGCTCTTTTTCTCTTGGTCTTCTCAAGTTTATGAATCTTTGTGAAGAATCAGCTTCTGTTGTATTGGTTTTCTTTATTATTTCATTTTCCATTTTATTTACTTTAGCTCTTACCTTTATTATTTCTTTCTTCTACTTACTTTGGTTTACTATCCTCTTCTTTTCCTAACTTTTCAATGTGGAAGCTCAGACAGAACATTAGTTTTATTCTTGTATTATTTTTAATGTCAGCATTTGGAGATAAAACAGTCTTTAAGGACTTCTTTAGGTATATCCTATCAATTCAGATATGTTGCTTATTAATTACTCCTCAGTTAAAAAGAGTTTCCAATTTTCCATTCCAGTTTTATCTTTTATTATAGGGATTTTTTTTATCTTGGTTTGTTTTTGAGTTGGAGTCACTCAGTGTACCAGGATGGAGTGACGTGGCATGATTATGGCTCACTGCAGCTTGACCTCCTAGGCCACAGTGAATCATCCACCTTAGCCTCTCAACTCTACAGGCATGCACCACCATGGTTGGCTTATCTTTAAAATTATTTGTAGAGATGAGGTATTACTATGTAGCCCAGGATGGTCTCAAACTCCTGGGCTCAAGCAATCCTCCCACCTCAGACTTCCAAGTTGCTGGGATGGCAGGTGTGAGCCACTGCACCTGGCTTAAACCATAGATTTTATATATCAATATTTTTTATTATGATGTGGGGTACAGTTAAGGGTTAGGTATACAATTAGGTTTCATCCAGGCACCCTTTTGATAACAGGTATTTCCCTGTCCCCAGAGAGATATTTGCTACTGTTAATCCCATCTCCCTCCCACCCAATAGTTTCCCAGTACCGTCAGTTATTTTCTTATAATATTACATTGGATGTTCAAGATCCATTATATGAGTGAGAGCACGTGATACTCGGATCTTTGTTTCTGTGAGAGGTCACTCAGTAATATAGACTCTAGTTCCATCCAGGTTGCTGGGAAATTCATGATTCTGTTCTTTTTTATGGCTGTGTAGTATTCCATTGTGTATATGTACCACATTTTTTTAATTCAGTCCTCTTTGATGAGCAGCATGGTGGCTTCCAGGTTCTTGCTATTGTGAACAATGCTGCGATAAACATACATCTGCAGGTATCTTTTTTTTTTCATTAATCAGTATTTTTTATTATGGTTTTGTGGGGTACAGTTAAGGGGTAGGTGTATAATTACATTTCATTCAGGAACCCTGTTGATGAGAGGTGTTTTCCCATCCCCCAACAGATATTTGCTACTGTTAATCCCATCCCCCTCCCCCCCATAGTTTCCCAGTACCGTCAGTCATTTTCTTATAGTATTGCATTGGATGTTCAAGGTCCATTATATGAGTGAGAACATGTGATATTAGGATCTTTGTTTCTGTGAGAGGTCACTCAGTATTATAGACTCTAGTTCCATCCAGATTGCTGCAAAATTCATGATTTTGTTCTTTTTTATGGCTGCATAGTATTCCATCATGTATATGTACCACATTTTTTTAATCCAGTCCTCTTTTGATGGGTAGCATGGTTGTTTCTAGGTTCTTGCTATTGTGAACAATGCTGCGATAAACATACGTGTGCAGGTATCTTTTTTATAGAGTGATTTGTGTTCTTCAGGGTATGTTCCCAGTAGGGGGATTGCAGGGTCATATGGAAGGTCAATTTTTAGAGCTTTAAGGAATCGCCACACTGCTTTCCACAGAGGTTGCACTAGTTTACACTCCCACCAACAGTGTAGAAGTGTTCCCTTTTCACCACACCCTCTCCAGCAGCTGTTATTTTTTGAGTTGTTGATAATTGCCATTCTGACTGGAGTTAGGTGGTATCTCAGTGTGGTTTTGATTTGCATCTCCCTGATGATTAGTGAGGTTGAGCATTTCTTCATGTGTTTGTTGGCTGCTCGAATGTCTTCTTTAGTGAAGTGTCTGTTCATATCTTTTGCCCATTTTATAATGCGGTTGTTTGTTTTCTTCTTTTCAGTACATTTCAGTTCCTTGTAGATCCAGGATGTTAAGCCTTTGTCAGACCTAGAGTTGGCAAAGACTTTTTCCCAGTCTGTAGGCTGTCTCCCTGCTCTCTTGACGGTTTCTTTGACTTTGCAGAAGCTTGTCAGTTTAATAAGGTCCCATTTGTCTATCTTCTCTCTTAAGTCCTGTGGGTTTCGGGTTTTGTACAAGAATTGGATGCCAGTTCCGATTTCCATGAGAGTATTTCCTTCCTTTTCGAAGGTTCTTATATTTTGAGGTTTTACATTTAGGTCTCTGATCCATATGGAGTTAACCTTTGTGCATGGGGATAGATAGGGGTCCTGTTTCAATCTTCTGCATGTGGTCAGCCAGTTTTCCCAACACCATTTACTGAATAGGTTCTCCTCTCCCCATTGGTAGGTGGTGGGGGCTTTGTCGAAGATGAGTTGGTTGAGAAATTGAGGTTTTGCTTCTGGAATCTCAATTCTGTTCCATTGATCTATATGCCTGTTCCTGTACCAATACCAAGCTGTTTGATGATTGTAGCTTTATAGTAAAGTTTGAAGTCTGGTATTGTGATACCACCTGCTTTGTTTTTTTTGCTGAGGATTGTTCTGGCTATTCTTGGACGTTTGTATTTCCATATGAATTCCTGTGTTATTTTTTCTAGGTCTGAGAAGAATGTTGTTGGTAATTTAATGGGTATTGCATTGAATTTGTAGATTGCCTTAGGTAAGATGGACATCTTCACAATGTTGATTCTTCCGATCCATGAGCATGGGATATTTTTCCACTTGTTCGTGTCAGCTTTGATTTCTTTGAGCAGTGTTTTGTAATTTTCATTGTAAAGGTCTTTCACGTCTCTGGTTAGGAAGATGCCAAGGTATTTCATTTTTTTTGTGGCTATTGTGAGTGGAATTGTGTTTTTTATTTGGGTTTCTGATTGTTTATTATTGGTGTAGAGAAATGCGACTGTCTTTTGTACATTTATTTTGTATCCTGAGACTTGCCAAAGG
>NW_007189112.1:7345-17466 GCF_000164805.1 Carlito syrichta
TTGTCCATTTAGGAGTATGCTGGCTGTGAGTTTCTCATAGATGGCTTTTACTATTTTGAGGTATGTTTCCCATATGCCTAGATGTTCAAGGGCTTTTATCAAGAAGGGGTGCTGAATTTCATCAAAAGCTTTTTCTGCATCTAATGATATAATCATGTGGGGTTTTTTCGACATCTGTTGATGTATTTAATTACACTTATGGTTTTCCGAATGTTGAACCAGCCTTGCATACCAGGAATGAAGCCTACTTGCTCATGTTGGATGATTTTTGAAATGTACTGTTGAATCCGGTTTGCTAGGATCTTGTTGAGGATTTTAACATCTATGTTCATCAAAGATATTGGCCTATAGTTCTCTTTCTTTGTTGGATCTTTACCAGGCTTGGGTGTCAATGTGATGTTGGCTTCGTAAAATGATTTGGGGACAGTTCCATCTTTTTCCCTGGAATACCTTCAGTAGGATTGGTATCAGCTCCTCCTTAAATGTCTTGTAGAATACTGCTTGAAAGCCATCTGGACCAGGGTTTTTTGGGGGGGGTAGTTTTCATTTAACGTAGTCGATTTCCTTTATTGTTATTGGTCTATTTAGAGTCTCAATTTCTTCATGTTTCAACCTATGCAGGTTGTGTGATGTCAGAAAGTCCTCCATTGCCTTAAGGCTTTCAAGTTTGTTTCCATACAAGTGTACGTAGTAGTCTCTAATGATCTTTTGTATTTCTTCAGGGTTAGATGTGACTTCACTTTTTGTGTTTCTGATTGTGCTTATTTGGTTTTTTCTCCTTTTTTCTTGGTCAATCTAGCTAGGGGACCATCGATCTTGTTTATCCTTTCAAAGAACCAGCTTTTTGTTTCATTGATTTTTTGTATTATCTTTTTGTCTTCTATGTCCTGGATTTGGGCTTTTATTTTGGTGATCAGGATTATTCTGCTGAAATTAGGGTTTTTGTGGTCTTGCTTTTCCAGTTTCCTTAGGTGGCTTGTTAGGCTGTTAATTTGTGTTCCTTCCATTTTTTTCATGTGCGTTTGTAGTTACATAAATTCCCCTCTTACTACAGCTTTAAAGGCATCCCAGAGATTTTCTTCATTTTCATTTGTTTCCTGGCATCTTTTGATCTCTGTTTTGATTTCATCATTGACCCAGGAGTTGTTTAGCATCATGCTGTTTATTGACCGTGTCTTTGTGGGTTTTGGGGGGACCTAGCTGGTATCAATGTTTATTTTTATTCCACTGTGGTCAGAGAAGGTGCATAGTACAATTTCGGTCCTTTTAAATGCTTATGCTTGATTTATGTCCAATTATGTAGGCGATCTTAGAATATGTTCCATGCGGTGATGAGAAGAATGTGTATTCTGTGGTCTTTGGATGGAGTGTTCTGTAGGAATCAATTAAGTCCATTTGGTACAGAGTTTCATTGAGGTTCCGGACCTCCATGCTCATTGTTTGTCTTGATAATCTGTCTAGGGTTGTAAGTGGGGTATTAAAGTCCCCAGTTATGATGGTGTTAGAGTCAATATCTTTCTTTAGTTTTCCTAGAAGTGGCTTTATGAAAGTGGCGCACCTATGTTGGGTGCATATATGTTTAGGATACATATTTCTTGTTGATGGAGTGAACCTTTTATCATTATGTAGTGGCCCTCTATCTTTTTTAGTTTTTGAGAGCTTAAATAGTATTTTGTCTGAAATTAGGATCGTGACTCCTCCTTTCTTTTGTGTTACCTTTGCCTGAAAATTTGCTTCCCATCCTCTTACTTTGAGTCTGTTTATGTCCTTTCTAGTGAGATGGATCTCTTGAAGGCAGTATATTGTTGCCTGGTGATATTTAATTTATTTTGCCATTCTATGTCTTTTCAGTGGAGCATTTAGTCCATTCACATTCAGGCTAATTATTGAAATGTGAGAGTTCGTCCCTATCCTAGAGTTCTTATAGAGTTCTTGTTCTTCCACTTGGTTTTTTCTTTCTTTTGGTTTTGGGGTTGTTTCATGTATATTTTATTCTTTTCCCTGTATTCTTGTGAAGAACGTTGTTCTTTTTTCCTTTTCTTCTGTGTTTAGTACTTTTTTAAGTGTTTCATTTAGAGATGGTTTGGTGGCAACATAAGATCTTAGGGATTGGATATCTGGGAAAGATTTTAATCCTGTCTCAGTGATGAAGCTTAGCTTGGCCGGAGAGTTTATTCTTGGTTGGAATTGTTTATTTTTTAGGACTTTAAAGATAGGGCTCCAAGCTCTCCTAGCCTGCAGGGTTTCTGTAGATAAATTTGCTGCTATTCTCATTGGTCTTCCATGGTAGGTTATCTGGCCTTTTTCTCTTGCTGCCTTTAGGATTTTTTCTTTTATGCCTACTTTGTTTAGGCAAATTATTATGTGTGTAGGAGTTGGTCTTCTCGTTTGTTGTCTCGCAGGGGTTCTCTGAATCTCTTGTGTCTGAATTTTTGCATCACTGATTAGATAAGGGAAGTTTTCTTGAATGTTCCCATGGAAAGTTTGTTCCAGTTAGGACTCTGTCTCTCTTTCTGCCTCAGGAAGTCCAATTACTCTTAGATTAGGCCTCTTGAGGTAATCGCTCATCTCCTGAAGGTTTTGTTCTGTTTTTTTGAGCTTATTTTCTGTGTTTTTAAGATTTTGTGTTATTTCTATATTTTGGTCCTCAAGCTCTGAGATTCTTTCTTCGGCTTGGGTAATTCTGCTTTCCATGCTCATCAGTTTGTTATTTATTTCATTCACAGTATTCTTTATTACTATTATCTCAGATATCAGCTCCTTCCTAGTTTCTTCTTGTGTCTCCTCAATTCTTTTTACTCTCTCCATTAATGTCTTTATATCTACGTTTGTAGTTTGAGACCCTTCATTCTGGGGGCTCTCCATTGTTTGCATTCCGAAGTCAGTTTTCTCAGTGTCTGCCTTCCCAGGGGTCTGGGAGAGACCCATACTCTTCTTTTGGTTTTTCTTCATTTGTGTAGATTTTTCTCTCTCTCCCCCTTTCCCTCCCTTTCTTTAATTCTGTTTTTGAGGGAAAGTGGGATTGCTTTTATTTCTCTTCTGCATTATCCTGTTCTTCCTTATGAGGATCTTCTGGCTTTGTTCAGATTTCAGGTTGGAGCATAGACTGCAATCTGTACTTTTTGCAGTTTTGAGGTTTAATTGAGAGGAAAGCTGTGGTTCAGAATGTATATGCTGATTCTAGCATCCATGAACAGGTGTATGAGCACACTGGAACATATTTCCCTCTGCCTTACAATCTGTCTATTCAGCAGTATGTAGTCTTGGTCCATTTGAGAATCTCACAAGTTCACCTATGCCATCGCCATCTTGTTCCTCATTGTTTTGAGCCCACCGTACAATACAGCCTCACTGGTTGGGAGCCCATACAGGGTTGTCTACACAGGCCTCTCGGGATCCAGGTTCCTTTGTGTGTCATTCCCTGGCATGCAGCAAACCATAGATTTTTAGAGAAATATTTAAAATTTAGAACTATTTGGATATTTTAAAGATTTTTGTAATTGTCAACTTCTAATTTAATTCTATTGTAGTCAAATAACACATTCTGAATAAAATTCTCATGATACTTTGGAGACTCATTTACTATCCACCTAGTTGATATTTTGTATTTGTGAATGTTTCATGTAAACTTGAAAAGAGTAATTGTTGGTTGTAATTGTCTATAAGTCTACATGTTTCTCAAGTCTTTTAAGTCTCAGAATGGTTTTCTTACTTTGGTTTACTTGTTGTATCTATTATAGAAATTCACATGTGATGGTTTCCTTTAGTTCCATTCATATTTTCTTCATATATATTTAAGTCCTCCAAAACACATCTGAGATGTCTATTTAATTTTGAAATTATTAGAAATCCTTATCACTAGTCAGGCGTGGTAGTGCATGCCTGTAGTTCCAACTACTTGGAAGGCTGAGGTGGAAGGATCACCAGAGCCCAGGAGGTCGAGGCTGCAGTGGTTAGGAGCATGCCACTGCACTCCAGTCTGGGTGACAGAGTTAGACTCCAACTCAAAAAAAAAAAGAAATCCTTTTAGCTTCTGTATCACTAGCTCAAAAAAATGATACAAGAATGGGTTCACTAAATACTTGTTGAACTAGTTAGCGAAGAGATTCATATGCAGAACAGAAAAGAGATTCACAGTGCTGAATGAATGAGACAATGAAATAAATGCTTCATCCTAAAGGCAGTCTATTAGAATGCAAATGCCAGGTGTACCACTTCCTGGTTATACAAACTTGGCCAAAATTACTTGACATTCTTGACTCTTTGTGCCTCATCCAAAACAGCAAGACAATAGGGATTTATGAAGATTCAGTAAATGTGTGTATGCAAAGTACTTGCAAATGTCCATTACACAAAGTAATGGAAATGTATTTGTTCCTACTATAGTGCCTAAGATGTCAGCAAATAAATTGATGCTAAAAAATCATATCTTATTACAGGTACTAATATATTTTTTTATCCATGGTATTTGGTATTTCAAATACTGTTGGACATGAACAAAGTCAGCAGCTTGAATAGAAAATATATCTACGACTTTATAGTCTTAGGCTCTTTAGTAACCAACCTAGCAATTAAAAAAGAGGTTCTTAAACTATCAAAATGATAAGCATTGGAGAATACATTGATGTATATTTTACTGTTTTAAAATTACCCTGATAAATTAAATTCCTCTCAAACTCCACACTAACACTTCTAGGCAAGCTTAAAGTGTGCTGTGGGCAGCAAAGGGGAGAGGAAGTAATTGAAGAAGCAAGTGTCTACCATTATCATTAATCTAAGCCACTTCACAAGAACACACACACACATACACGCATGTACACACCAATTAAAACACATTTTGAAATATACAAGTGTAATTCAAATCATATGTAATGCTTACATAAAATAATTTTAAACACAATTTATGACGCAAATTACTTTGTTGTGTTTGCAAACAATAAATGCAAACAGAAAAAAAAAATACAGGATAAAATTAAAACAATTCTGACCCAGAATTAAGATACAAAGTTTTTGCCATATTTTTTCTGGATTGTTCTCTAGTAAACAAAGTTAGAATTTGAAGTAGGTATGGCTAAAACTATCTCCAAAGTAGTGTTGATGGTTCCCATAAAGAGTTTCTTCTTTAGGCTACACATACATACTATAAACACACACAAAATGCCACTTTCTGTGTTATAAAGTGTTACATGAATTGCATCCTTTTAAAAATATGCTTTTGAAATATTTAATACTTTAGTACTTCTCTCAATATTAGATTTTCAAATCTTTATCATAATTCCTTGATCTTCAGTTCTTTTCACTGGTACATGCTATTCCGTTGAGAATTGTTAATGGAATTAATTCCCCATGATTAAGGACAAACATATGGATGCAGCAACTTGGATGGATTTGGAGTCGATCATACTCAGTGATCTATCACAGAAACAAAGAACAGATTACCACATGCTCTCATTCATAAACAGACCTTGAACAATTATAATACTATAAGAAAGGGATTGGCAGCTGAGGGAAACTGCTAGGGGAGGGAAAGGCATACCTCATCAGCAAGGTACTTGCATAATCAAAGTTTGTATACCTAACCCTGAATTGTACTCCACATCTTTATAATAAAAAAAGAATGCCGGCTGGCTGAAAATGGCAACAGCATAGGTGGATCCCTGGTATTCTCCGAACGTGAGTTTCCCAAAAAGACTATTACTTTTCTTCCTGCACCCCCCCACCCACCTCCAGCCGCACTGGTACGAGGCTTGGGGACTTTTGGTCCCAGGCAGGGCCACACATTGCGGCCGGACTGTGGCTGCACCACTATATGTGATTCAGGCTGGCTGGGGAATCCCAAATCCCGGATCCCAGTTCCATCCCTGGCTACATCGTCATGACCAGCACCCAGTGACAAGCTGCTGGTCACACAGGGAGGCTCTGAGCACCCGCCCCTTAGAGATACCAGTCCTATTTCTGGCTAAAGTGCCTTAGGAGGGACCCAGAGCCACCACCTGCCCTCTGGAGCTTTGGAGATCTGAAGCCCTGGGCCCACCCTGGCTGAGGCACCCAGCGTGCGTGACCACAAACCTGTGTAAGGGGGCAGAACACCAAGCTGGTGTAAGGTGCCGATCGCAGGCTTCCAGCTCCAGAGGAAGAAACACCCGACCCTCTCCTCCACCCTAGCCTGCTGGTGGAACCCTGGATCCAGTGCCCAGCTTTGCAGCTGGTCCTGCCTAGAGACCCACAGGAGCATCCCTAAAAGTGAAAGTAAAACCACCACCTCCACCATTTTCAAGGCATATTTACATCACATCGCCCCGCCCACCAATCAGAGCCTCCACCTCAGTTCCCACAGTGATGTCATTAACAGGAGACAAAGCCCCTCCCCTACGCTGAATAGAGACCACTGTCACAGATCTCCCAGGCAACAAGTTAACTACCTGCAACAGGAACAGAGGGGAAAGACTGGAGATTAGAACTCAGGAACTTTATCCACTAAGGGACGAGAAAGAAAAATCTACACAAATGAAAAAAAACCAACAGAAGAATATAGGTTTCTCCCAGTCTCCTGGGAGGGCAGACACCAAGAAAACTGACTTTGCAAACAATGAAGAGGCCCCAGAATAACTGGTCTCAAAATATAAACCTAAACATCAAGACCTTAATGGAGAGATTAAAAAGAATTCAGGAGACTCAAGAAGAAACTAGAAAGGAGCTGATATCTCAGATAACAGTAATAAATAATACTGTGAATGAAATAAACAATTAACTGATAAGAATGGAAAGAAGAATTACCCAAGCAGAAGAATCTCAGAGCTTGAGGACCAAAATATAGAAATAACCCAAACTCTCAAAAACACAAAAAACAAGCTCAAAAAGACAGGAAAAAACCTTCAAGAGCTGAGAGATTACCTCAAGAGGCCTAACCTAAGAGTAATTGGTCTGCCTGAGGCAGAAGGAGAGACAAAGACTACATTGGAACAAACTTTCCAGGAGATCATTCAAGAAAACTTCCCTTATCTAATCAATGATGCAAAAACTCAAACACAAGAGATACAGAGAACCCCTTCAAGACAACAAATGAGAAGACCATCTCCTAAACACATAATAATTCGCCTAAACAAAGCAGGCATAAAAGAAAAAATCCTAAAGGCAGCAAGAGAAAAATGTCAGATCACCTACCATAAAAACCAATTATAATAGCAGCAGATTTATCTACAGAAACCCTGCAGGCTAGGAGAGCTTGGAGCCCTATCTTCAAAGTCCTAAAAGATAAACAATTTCAACCAAGAGTAACCTACCCTGCCAGATTAAGCTTCATCACTGAGAGAGAATTAAAATCTTTCCCAGATATTTAATCCCTAAGAACTTACGCTGCCACCAAACCACCTCTACGTGAAACACTTAAGAAAGTACTAAACACAGAAGAAAAGGGGGGAAAGGGCAACGTTTTTCAAAACAGTACAGGAAAAAGAATAAAACACACATGAACCAACCCCAAAAACAAAAGAAAAACAATAAACCAAGTGGAAGAACAACTCTAAAAGAACTCTGTGATAGGGATGAACTCTCGCATTTCAACAATTAGCCTGAATGTGAATGGACTAAATACACCACTGAAAAGAAATAGAATGCCAAAATGGATAAAATATCACCAGGCAACAATATACTGCCTTCAAGAGACCCATCTCATTAGAAAGGACATGCACAGACTCAAAGTAAGAGGACGGGAAACAAATTTCCAGGTGAATGAAACACAAAAGAAAGGAGGAGTCGTGATCCTAATTTCAGAAAAAATACCATTTAAGCTATCAAAAATTAAAAAAGATACAGAAGACCACTACATAATGATAAAAGATTCACTCCATCAACAAGAAATATCTATCCTAAACATATATGCTCCTAACATAGGTGCACCAACTTTTATACAGCAACTCCCTGAAAAACTAAAGAAATATATTGACTCTAACACCATCTTAACTGGGGACTTTAATACCCCACTCACAACCCTCGACAGATCATGACAAAAAATCAGCAATGAGATCTGGAACTTCAATGTGACTCCAGACGAAATGGACTTAATTGATACCTACAGAACACTCCATCCAAAGACCACAGAATACACATTCTACTCATCACCGCACAGGATGTATTCCAGATCCACCATATTATGGCCATAAATCAAGCATAAGAAAATTTAAAAAGCGAAATTTTACCATGCAACTTCTCGGACCACAGTGGAATAAAAATAAGCATTAACACCAACAAGGTTCCCCCAAAACCCAAAAAGACATGGTCACTAAACAGCATGTTGCTAAACAACTCCTGGGTCAATGATAAAATCAAACAGAGATCAAAAGATACCTGGAAACAAATGAAAATGAAGAAACATCTTACCAAAATCCCTGGGATACCTTGAAAGCTGTAGTAAGAGGGGAATTTATATCCCTACAAACACACATGAAGAAAATGGAAAGAGCACGAATTAATAGCCTAACAAACCACCTAAGCAAGCTAGAAAAGCAAGATCACAAAAACCCTAATTTCAGCAGAAGAATCCAGATCACCAAAATAAAAGCCCAAATGCAGAACATAGAAGACAAAAAGACAATACAAAAAGTCAATGAAACAAAAAGCTGGTTCTGCGAAAGGATAAACAAGATCGATGGTCCCCTAACTAGACTGACCAAGAAAAAACGAGAAAAAAACCAAATTAGCACAATCAGAAACACAAAAGATGAAGTCACATCTGACCCTGAAGAAATACAAAAGATCATCAGAGACTACTGTGTACAGTTGTATGGAAACAAACTTGAAAACCTCAAGGAAATAGATGACTTTCTTTAATCACACAACCTGCCTAGGTTGAAACAAGAAGAAATTGAGACCCCAAATAGACCAATAACAATCAAGGAAATTGACTGTAATAAGAAAACTACCTACAAAAAAAAAGCCCTGGACCAGAAGGCTTTCCAGCAGAATTCTACAAGAAATGTAAGGAGGAACTGATTCCATTCCTACTGAAGCTATTTCAGGCGATTGAAAAGATGGAACCCTCCCCAAATCATTTTATGAAGCTAACATCACATTGATACGCAAGCCAGGTAAAAATCCAACAAAAAAAGAGAACTACAGGCCAATATCTTCCATGAACATAGATGCTAAAATTCTCAACAAGATCCTAGCAAACCAGATTCAACAACACATCTCAAAATCATCTATCATGACCAAGTAGGCTTCATCCATGGTACGCAAGGCTGGTTCAACATTTGTAAAACAATAAATGTAATTAAATACATCAACAGACGTCAAAACAAAAACCACGATTATATCATTAGATGCAGAAAAAGCTTTTGATAAAATCCAGTACCCCTTCTTGATAAAAACCCTCGAACATCTAAGCATTCAGGGAACATACCTCAAAGTAGTAAAAGCCATCTAAGAGAAACCCACAGCCAGCATACTCCTCAATGGCAAAAAATTGGAACCATTTCCCCTGAAAACTGGAACAAGACAAGGATGCTCACTCTCACCCCTCCTGTTCAATATAGTATTGGAAGTCCTGGCTAGAGCAATCAGAGAAGAGAAGGCAATCAGGGGTACCCAAATAGGAAAAGAGGAAGTCAAATTATCTCTCTTTGCAGATGACATGATCATATACCTTGAAAACCCAAGAGAATCTGTCAAAAACCTCGTTACACTGATAAAGGCCTTCAGCAAAGTCTCAGGATATAAAATAAATGTGCAAAAGACAATCTCATTTCTTTACACCAATAATAAACAGAAACCCAAATAAGAAGCACAGTTCCATTCAATAGCCACCAAAAAAAAATGAAATACCTTGGTATCTTCCTAACCAGAGACACAAAAGACCTTTAAAATGAAAACTACAAAACTCTGCTCAAAGAAATCAAAGCTGACACAAACAACTGAAAAAATATCCCATGCTCATGAATTGGAAGAATCAACATTGTGAAGATGTCCATCTTACCTAAGGCAATCTACAGATTCAATGCAATATCCATCAAATTAGCAGCAACATTCTTCTCAGACCTAGAAAAAACAACACAGGAATTCATATGGAAACAGAAACGACCAAGAATAGCCAGGACAATCCTCAGCAAAAACAAAAAAAAAAA
>NW_007189112.1:17486-27096 GCF_000164805.1 Carlito syrichta
TCATAAAGCTACAATCATCAAAACAGCTTGGTATTGGTATAGGAACAGGCATATAGACCAATGAAATAGAATTGAGATTCCAGAGGCAAGACCTCAATTTCTCAACCAACTCATCTTCGACAAAGCCTCCACCACCTACCACTGGGGAGAGGAGAACCTATTCAGTAAATGGTGCTGGGAAAACTGACCACATACAGAAGATTGAAACAGGACCCCTATCTATCCCCATACACAAAAATTAACTTCAAATGGATCAGGGACCTAAATGTAAAACCTCATACCATAAGAACTTTAGAAAATAAAGGACATACCCTCATTGAAATTGGAACTGGCATCCAATTCCTGAATAAAACTCGAAACCCACAGGCCCTAAGGGATAAGATAGACAACTGGGACCTCATTAACCTGACAAGCTTCTGAAAAGCCAAAGAAACCATCAAGAGAGCAGGAAGACAGCCTACAAACTGGGAAAAAGTATTTGCCAACTCCAGGTCTGACAGAGGCTTAACATCTTGGATCTACAAGGAAGTCAAACAAGCTGAAAAGAAAAAAACCAACAACCCCATTATAAAATGGGCAAAAGAAATGAACAGAGACTTCACAAAGGAAGACATCCTAGCAGCCAACAGACACATGAAGAAATGCTCAACCTCATTAATCATCAGGGAGATGCAAACCCCAGTCAGAATGGCAATCATCAACAACTCAAAAAATAACAGCTGCTGGAGAGGGTGTGGCGAAATTGGAACACTTCTACACTGTTGGTGGAAATGTAGACTTGTGCAACCTCTTTGCTAAGCAGTGTGGCAATTCCTAAAAGGTTGAAACATCAACCTCCCTTGTGACCCTGCAATCCCCCTACTGAGAATATACCCTGAAGAACTCAAATCACTCTATAAAAAAGATATCTGCCTGCGAATGTTTATTGCAGCATTGTTCACAATAGCAAGAACCTGGAACCAACCACGCTCTCCATCAAAAGAGGACTGTATTTTTTAAATGTGGTACATATACATGATGGAATACTACGCAGCCATATAAAAGAACAAAATCATGTATTTTGCAGCAACCTGGATGGAGCTAGAGTCTACAATACTAAGTGACCTCTCACAGAAACAAAGATCTGAGTATCACATAGTCTCACTCATATAGTGGACCTTGATTATCCAAGGCACTACTATAAGAAAATAACTGACAGTGTTGGGAAACTATGGATGGGACTAATGGTAGTAAACATCTGTCTGGAAATGGGGAGACACCTGTTATCAACAAGGGGGCCTGAATGAAGCATATTTGTATACCTAACTCTTAACTGTACCCCACAATATCAAAATTAAAAATATTGATAAAAATAAAAAAGAAAGGGGAGTGCACAGTCCACGAGACATTAATGATACCTTATCTCTGACCTTATTTACCCTCAATTTTTTGAATTTACCACATGCTGATCCCTATACTAGAGCTGACAAACATCTTCAGGAACAACAGGCTCCTCACCTGCAAGAATCTATATGGTTCCGGCAACTCCGACTTGGAATTGAAACCTGGTATTATGATAGTCAAAGGCAAGGTCTATGCCGGTATCATTACAGGTGGATCTGGTAACCCAATATGGGTACATCTTCGGTGCATCCAGCCCCAGCAGTCCAGCCACAATCAAACTGCCACCGCAGGAGGGAATGAAAACATCCCAGTACCAAACAACCAGCACCTCCACTGCAGGAGGGAATGAAAACATCCCAGTTCCAAACAACCAGCACCTCCAACACGCGAGATGGCAGCATTGACATTGAAACGACCCCAAAGGAAGAGGGCCCCACCAACATACCACCCACTTGGCGGCAGATTAAACATCTTATTCAAAAGGCTGAACGGGTCCTGATTACCACCAGTCTACAAATCTCCGGTAAATCTTTCCCTGGCCATGATGGTGGTGGTGGCACACGCATCATTGGTGAGTGCAAATCATCACATTTATTGGGCGTATGTTCCTCATGGAAAATTTTTGAACAATTGTTCAGATATTAATACCACCTTTTGTGACTACATTACTATGGTTGCATGGAACCGCACCAACACCACTGTGCAGCATACTCATTCCCATGGACTCATGGCCTGGCACAAAGGAGTACTGTCTCCACCCCATCCTCGATTTTTAGGAAAAGTTGATTCAACAGATGGCCTGGAACAATGGGATTTATGGAAGTTACCCGCAACTACTGATGTTATTTCTATGTGGTATGGAGAGTTCTATGGCAAAAATCTATGAGTAATTATACCTTTCACTATAATGCCACCTTATGGATACAAGCTTGTGTGTGCTTACCTTATGTATTTGCTATTGACATTGTGTTTGTTAATCACTAAGGAGTGTTGAATGTTACAATTGTCCATTTATACCTGTCTTAATTTCTCTCTTCCTATTAATTACACCCTTCAGAGAATCCTGATATCAAAAGCAAGAGAGAGTATTTGGCTTCCAGTAAACCTTACCCATCCCTGGGAAGAGGGACCAATGACGAGTTTGACAACTCAGGTATTTGATGCCTGGTTGCCTCACCCCAGTGATTCATAGGATGGCTGATAGGTGCTATTATTGGTCTTATTGCTATAGAGGCTACAGCCGTTCAGCTGCTATAGCCCTACAAACAACTATTCAAACCCATGATTTTGTTGATAATTGACAAAAAGAGTCCCATAAGCTGTGGAGTACTCAAACTCAATCGGCTCAGGAGTTAGAAGCCAAAGTAGGTGAGCTCCAACAGGCAGTCAAATGGTTGGGCGATCAAGTGATAGAATTACAGAGACAAGTATATTTAAAATGTGACTGGACTACTACACAATATTGTAGCACTCCTGCTAAGTATAATGCAACCTTACATACTTGGGATCAGATCAAATTCCATTTACAAGATTTGCATGATAATCTTTCCTTGGATATTAGAATACTACAACAAGGAGTTTTTGATATTTTAGTGAACATTCACCTGGCATTCCTTTCCAGGATATGGCTGAGGTTATAGTAGATGCTCTGCAGAGTTTAGATCCCTGAGGATGGTGGCAAAGCTTAACTCGTAGCCTAGGGTCTGCATCCACTGCTTTACTTATTTATCTTTGTGTGTTCTTTATAGGATATTGCATCTTGCAATGACAATTAAGTCACCAACAGTTCCAAAATTGAATTATGACTGCAGTTGCCTGTTTTAGAAAATAAAAAAGGGGGAAGTGTTGGAAAAGTTCCCTGACCATTCTGCATGAATTTGACAGCACGCAGTGATTCTGGCCATTTGAGAAAGCTCATGGCATAAGAGGTTAAAAGTAACCTCAAAGGAACCTGAGTGACTGGAAATTATGCAAGTGAATCGTTGGTAGAACACCTAGCTTCCCCAGTAACTGTTCCTCATTAACCAGTAGCATCATAATTTTAGAAATACAAAGAGCTATCTTAAGAAAAAGTCTGTTTTGTACCAGCACATATTGTGAGTCATTTTTGTGTGTAACCTGCTATTTTCATGTATAAAAGATGAACAGAAATAAAGCTTGGGGTCTTGGAGTTTAACTCCTTGATCCCCTGTGCCTTGCTAAAAAAAAAAAAAAAAGAATGCCAAAATAAATGAATACATCTTTCAATTAAATAAAATACCTTGTAGGGAAAGTACCCTGCCTTGTTTTCTTCTCCAAAATAATATTTGCTTCATGGACATTTATATTTTCAAATTTATTTTAGATTAATAAGTTTATATTTGTTGGAAAATTTGGGGAACAACAAATCATAGTTTATTTGTCTATTCTCTAACTGAAGGTTACTTTGAGTTATTTTCTCTGCCATTATAAAAAACACAATCACAAACAAGAAAAGTTACATATTCAAGAGTTTCCACAGACTAGATATCAGCTAAGAAATTACTGATGCAATTTGAATGTGACTTTTCAATTTCCTGTGCTTAATAAATTGTATGGCTTTCTATTCTCAATTATGTGTAGCAGGTACTGCTTTCTCGCAATCCTTCAGCATTTGATGTTATTAGACTTACATCTTTTTGTCAGTGTCCTTGGTGCCAATGATATCATTGTTAAAATATGCATTTATCTGATTACTAATAATAAAATAATAATCCATGGTTTTTTTTTTTCCTATGAATTCTCTCTTGGCTTTCTTTTCTATTTCTGTTAGATTTCCATTCTTTTGTTACTGATGTGCAACTTTTAGAAACTCTGTATCTCAATCCTTTGTTAGTTCCATGAGTTTTTCCTTTCCCTGTCTGTGATTCATCTTTACCCTGTGCTTTGTTGTTTTTCTCATCTCGCAGGCATTTTTAAATTTCATTAAATAAAATTTATTAATAGTTACTGATATATTATTTCCCTTGCTTGGATCATAAAAATCACTCATGTTTTTCTAAGTTTTAAAATTCTGCTATTCATGTAAACTTAATTCATTTGGAAAGTTTTTTAAAATGTATATAATACGACGTTGCTATATCTACCTTTTGTCAACTCAGCCAATTCTCTGAGAATTATTAACTGAATTATTTTCCCACAATTTAGAAATGTCAAAAGACATTAATACAGCTTTTAATTAGACATAATACTGGAAGTAACCCACCTTGTTTTCTTCTCCAAAATAATCTTTGCTCTTTGTGGACATTTTCAAATTTATTTTAGATTCAGAAGTTTATATTTGCTGGAAAGCTTTTATGGCATGTTTGGAATTGCATTGAATTTATAAATGATTTTTGCAATTATCATCATGTTTCATCTTTCTATTCATAAACATATATTGTTATAGTTTAGATCTGGAGGTGTTAATTATGTTTTATACATCTCCAAAAAGCAGTAATACTTTACATCTATTTTTATTTCTAAATGGCTTATCATATTTACTACTCTAAATAGCATACTTTTATTTAAAATTAAATATTTTCTTGTGCCTTTATAGTAACTACTTTTCTATGTTTTCTTTACTGAAAAAGTAGCTTCAGTGATCTAAGTAAACTCTTTAACTGTTCTTAATGGTTTGCCTATAGATTATCTTGGAAGCTCTGCCATCAATGATATCACCTACAATAGCTTTTTTATTTCTTTTCCAGTATTTTGTTTTTGAGTTGGAGTCTCACTCTGTCACTCAGACTGGAGTGCAGTGACCACTCCCGGCCACCGCAGCCTTGATCTGCTGGGCTCTGGCGATCCTTCTGCCTCAGCCTTCCAAGTAGCTGGAACTACAGGCATGCACTACCATGCCCGGCTAATTTTGTTTGATTTATTGTAGAGATGAGGTCTCACCAAGTTGCCCAGGGGGGTCTCGAACCCGCGGGCTCAGGCAATCCACTCACCTCAGCCTCCCAAAGTACTGGGATTACAGGCTGAGCCACCGATGTTATATTTACTTACGTGTATTTAGCTATTGTGCTGACGAGTACCTTCAATTTTATGTTGAACAGAATCATTGTTGGCAGAAATATTAGCTTATTTCTTACTTGCAAAAGAGTGTGACCTAAGTCTCTCCATTAATTAGATTTCCTGTAAGATATTGATAATTATATTTTATCAGATTCAGAAAGTTACTTTTAGTTCCCAGCTTGATAACTGTTCTCATTATGTGTTTAAAATTCTTTGATTTCTTACATAAACTGAGAGTAGTATATACATATACATACATATATATATATATAACATATATATGTTCCCCTTTGATCTAATGATATGGCCAATCATATTAATAGGCTTTCTAATGTTAAAATACCCTTGCATTCCCAGCTTAATATGTATGATGTATGCGAATTGTGAAACCTCCATTACTAAAGTGATTCAAGTATACTTTCCCAGCATTCCAAAAACTCTACTGTTCATTACTTTCATATGCTAACATATGCTTTGTTTATAGGCAAGCTTTCCATTATAAATAACACTGGCATGTACAGAAATCTCCAGAATTTGTGCTAAGCAAATTCATAGTGACCTCAACAGGGCATTTTTCTTTCTTACATTTAAAAGATTAGATAATGTTTTATATATCTTTATTTCTGAAATAATCATAATAGACATTGTAGCATTTAGCCCAGCAAAAATGTCTGTGCTAAAATTTACCTTCTCTTTTGATCTTTGCAGTTAGAATATATCAAAAGCTTATGATAATGAAATTCCCTCTTCTGTAATCCTTACCCAAAAGTAACCTGAAATAACCTGATGTTAACCAATCAATTATGTTTCTATTGTATCACTGACCCCACCTTACAAGGAGATTAACTTTGAAATAACCAATTTGCTTTTTTCCCCTTTATTTCTGCTTTCTTCAGGCCTTCTTTGGCTATAAAACTAAACTCTACTTCTAGAATTGCAATAATGCCAATTGAGATCTTAAACCAAACAAGTAAAATTATAAAAGAATAATTTTCTAAAGGTAAAACTGAGTTATATTTACTCAAAACTATGCCTTGGCGATGTATATGAGCATAACTTCGAAATTTGTTTCTCTATTACTTTTATGTTGTCTATTCAGAAATCCAAGACTCAAGTATTTTACATAGTACCATGGATGATAATAGATAGGTATCCTTATACATTATTTAGAGTGTTGCTCCCATTCAAAATCACTTTAGGGATATTATTAAATGCTGTATGTCTACCAATTCTGTTTAATTTTAATTAGTTATATAATTTATAACCTTGATTTTAGGAAAATGTATAAGTAAATATTAATATTTTAAACAAAAATGATATGAATTTTTTAATGGGTTTATATCTAGTAATAGTGTTAAAATATGCATAGGTATTCTGACACCTGTAAAAAGTTATTTAGCATTATTTTAATTAACTAATTCACTGATGTAAGAATGGCCAACTATAACATTGACTAATGATGTGTGCTGTGTGATTCTGTAGATTACCCTACATGTAAATTTCATCATCTTAAGAATAAACAGTATATACTAGGTATATACTGTTCTGGGTCCTCTCAAGAATTTGTAAATTGTTTTGTCCTGATAGGAAAAGGAGCCAACCTTTCATAAATGTAATTCTAATATATAATGAGCCAGAGTACTTATATTTCTTTTGTAGTTGATAATGTCTTAATATTTAACATACTATGCAAATATTTTTTTCTAATTTATCTTTGGCTTCAAAGGTTTTAGAACCATTAAAAGAAATGATATGGATAATAGTTCTATATATAAGATTAAAATCTATTCACTTTCTAGCAGACTTTCAAAGATAAGGACGTCTGTCCATGTTCAGGCTTTGTCTGCTAATCACATAATAAAACTAAGATTTTTACCAAGTTCTTCCACTATATAGATGCTATTCTCTTTATATTTTCTTTTGGATTTAATAAAAATTCAATATATAAAATAAAGACAGTTAAGTGAATTTTAGGGGTAAACTTACATACTCTGTAACATGTTTAGCATCTATTTATATGTGCTTCTGCAATGATTACAAGTATTCTGTAAACAAAATTAATTATTTTTTTTATAAGCAGTATATTTATTATGGTCTTGTGAGGTACAGTTAAGGGTTAGGTGTACAATTACGTTTCATTCAGGCATCCTGTTGATAAGATCTGTTTCCCCATACCCAGACACATATTTGCTACTGTTAATTCCATCTCCCTCCCCCACCATAGTTTCCCAATACCATCAGTCATTTTCATACAGTATTACATCGGATGTTCAAGGTCCATTACATGAGTGAGAACATGTGATACTCGGATCTTTGTTTCTGTGAGAGGTCACTCAGTATTATAGACTCTAGATCCATCCAGGTTGCTGCAAAATTCATGATTTTGTTCGTTTTTATGGCTGCGTAGTATTCCATCGTGTATATGTACCACATTTTTTAATCCAATCCTCTTTGATGGGCAGCATGGTTGTTTCCAGGTTCTTGTTATTGTGAGCAACGCTGCGATAAGCATATGTGTTCAGGTATCTTTTTATAGAATGATTTGAGTTCTTCAGGGTATGTTCCCAGTAGGGAGATTATGGAGTCATATGGGAGGTTGATATCTAGAGCTTTTAGGAATTGCCACACTGCTTTCCACAGAGGTTGCACTAGTTTACACTCCCACCAACAGTGTAGAAGTGTTCCCTTTCACCACACTCTCTCCAGCAGCTGTTATTTTTTGAGTTGTTGATAATTGCCATTCTGACTGGAGTTAGGTGGTATCTCAGTGTGGTCTTCATTTGCATCTCTCTGATGATTAGTGAGGTTGAACATTTCTTCATGTTTTTGGTGGCTGCTCGGATGTCCTCTATTGTGAGGTGTCTGCTCATATCTTTTGCCCATTTTATAATGGGGTTGTTTTTTTTTTCTTTTCAGCACATTTGAGTTCCTTGTAGATCCAGGATGTTAAACCTTTGTCAGACCTGGTGTTGGCAAATACTATTTCCCAGTCTGTAGGCTGTCTCCCTGCTCTCTTGATGGTTTCTTTGGCCTTGCAGAAGCTTGTCAGTTTAATAAGGTCCCACTTGTCTATCTTCTCTCTTATGACCTGTGGGTTTCAGGTTTTTTACAGGAATTGGATGCCAGTTCCGATTTCCATGAGGGTATGTCCTTCATTTTCTAAGGTTCTTATGGGTTGAGATTTTACATTTAGGTCTCTGATCCATTTGGAGTTAACCTTTGTGCATGGGAATAGATAGGGGTCCTGTTTCAATATTCTGCATGTGGACAGCCAGTTTTCCCACCACCATTTACTGAATAGGTTCTCCTCTCCCCAGTGGTAGGTGGTGGCCTTGTCGAAGATGAGTTGGTTGAGAAATTGAGGTTTTGCTTCTGGAATCTCAATTCTATTCCATTGACCTATATGCCTGTTCCTATACCAATACCAAGCTGTTTTGGTGATTGTAGCTTTATAGTAAAGTTTGAAGTCTGATAATGTAATACCACCTGTTTGTTTTTTTTGATGAGGATTGTTCTGGCTGTTCTTGGATGTTTGAGTTTCAATATGAATTCCTGTGTTGTCTTTTCTAGGTCTGAGAAGAATGCTGGTAATTTGATGGGTATTGCATTGAATTTGTAGATTGCCTTAGGTAAGATGGACATCTTCACGATGTTGATTCTTCCAATCCATGAGCATGGGATATTTTTCCACTTGTTTGTGTCATCTTTGATTTCTTTGAGCAGTGTTTTGTAATTTTCATTGTAAAGGTCTTTCACGTTTCTGGTTAGGAAGATGCCAAGGTATTTCTTTTTTGTGTGGCTATTGTGAATAGAATTGTGTTTGTTATTTGGGTTTCTGTTTGTTTATTATTGGTGTAGAGAAATGCGATTGTCTTTTGTACTTTTATTTTGTATCCTGAGACTTTGCCAAAGGCCTTTATCAGTGTAAGGAAGTTTTTGACAGATGCTCTTGGTTTTTCAAGGTACAAAATCATATCATCTGCAAAGAGAAATAACTTTACTTCCTCTTCTCCTATTTGGATACCCTTGATTGCCTACTCTTATCTGATTGCTCAAGCCAGGACTTCCAATACCATGTGGAACAGTAGGGGTGAGAGTGGGCATCCTTGTCTTGTTCCAGTTTTCAGGGGAAATGGTTCCAATTTTTGTTCATTTATGAGTATGCTGACTGTGGGTTTCTCATAGATGGCTTTTACTATTTTGAGGTATG
>NW_007189112.1:27381-29577 GCF_000164805.1 Carlito syrichta
CATCCCAGGAATGAAGCCTATTTGGTCATGATGGATGATTTTTGAGATGTATTGCTGAATTCGGTTTGCTAGGATCTTGCTGAGAATTTTAACATCTATGTTCATCAAAGATATTGGCCCGTAGTTCTCTTTGTTGGATATTTACCTGGCTTGGGTATCAATGTGATGCTGGCTTCGTAAAATGATTTGGAGAGAGTTTCATTTTTTTCAATCACCTGGAATACCTTCAGTAGGATTGGTATCAGCTCCTCAAATGTCTTGTAGAATTCTGCTGGAAAGCCATCTGGACCAGGGCTTTTTATTGTAGGAAGTTTTCTTATTATGTAGCCAATTTCCTTAATTGTTATTGGTCTATTTAGGGTCTCAATTTCTTCTTGTTTCAATCTAGGAAGGTTGTGTATTGTCAGAAAGTCCTCCATTTCCTTAAGGTTTTCAAGTTTGTTTCCATACAAGTGTATGTAGTAGTCTCTAATAATCTTTTGTATTTCTTCAGGGTAAGGTGTGACTTCATCTTTTGTGTTTTTGATTGTGATTATTTGGTTTTTTTCTCGTTTTTTCTTGGTCAGTCTTGCTAGGGGACCATCTAACTTGTTTATCCTTTCAAAGAACCAGCTTTTGGTTTCATTTGTTATTATTATTATCTTTTTGTCTTCTATGTCCTGCATTTGGGCTTTTATTTTGGTGATCCGGATTCTTCTTCTGAAATTAGGGTTTTTGTGGTCTTGCTTTTCCAGCTTCTTTAGGTGGCTTGTTAGGTTGTGAATTTCTGTTCCATCCATTTTCTTCATGTGTGTTTGTAGGGATATAAATTCCCCTCTTACTACAGCTTTCAGGGCATCAAAGAGATTTTGGTAAGATGTTTCTTCATTTTCATTTGTCCAGGTATCTTTTGATCTCTGTTTTGATTTCACCATTGACCCAGGAGTTGTTTAGCATCATGCTGTTTAGTGTCCATGTCTTTGTGGGTTTTGGGGGGACTTTGTTGGTGTGACTGTTTATTTTTATTCCACTGTGGTCCGAGAGGTGCATGGTAAAATTTCGGTCCTTTTAAATTTGCTTATGCTTTATTTATGGCCAATTACGTGGTCGATCTTAGAATACGCTCCATGCAGTGATGAGTAGAATGTATATTCTGTGGTCTTTGGATAGAGTGTTCTGTAGGTATCAATAAGTCCATTTGGTCCAAAGTCACATTGAGTTTTAGATCTCCTTGCCAATTTTTTGTCCTGATGATCTGTCTAGGGTTGTGAGTGGGGTATTACAATCCCCAGTTATGATGGTATTAGAGTCAGTATCTTTCTTTAGTTTTCCTAGAAGTTGCTTTATGAAAGTTTTTGTACCTATGTTGGGTGCATATGTGTTTAGGATAGATATTTCTTGCTGATGGGTTGAGCTTTTTATCATTATGTAGTGGCCTTCTGTTTCTTTTTTTGATTTTTAATAGCTTGAAGGGTATTTTGTCTGAAATTAAGATCGCTACTCCTTTCTTTTGTATTCCATTCACCTGAAAGTTTTTTTTTCCCATCCTCTTACTTTGAGTCTGTGGGTGTCCTTTCTAGTGAGGTGAGTCTCTTGAAGGCAATAGATTGTTGCCTGATGATATTTTATCCACTTTGCCATTCTGTCTTTTCAGTGGTGCATTTAGTCCATTCACATTTAGGCTAATAATTGAAATGCAAGAGTTGATCCCTGTCATAATGTTCTTACAGAGTTGCTCCTGTTTGTTTGTTGTCTATCCTTGGGTTTTGGAGTTGGCTCATGTGTTTTTAATTTTTTGCCTGTACTCTTGTGAAGAATGTTGTTATTCTTTTTTCTTTTTCTTCTGCAGTACTTTCTTAAGTGTTTCTTTTAGAGGTGGTCTGGTGGCAGCGTAGGTTCTTAAGGATTTGATATCTGGAAAAGATTTCAGTTCTCCCTCACTAATGAAGCTTAGTTTGGTTGGGTAGGTTACTCTTGGTTGAAATTGTTTATCTTTTAGAACTTTAAAGATAGGGCTCCAGGCTCTCCTAGCCTGAAGGGTTTCTGTGGATAAATATGCTGCTATTCTAATTGGACTTCCCTGGTAGGTAGTCTGGTCTTTTTCTCTTGCTGCTTTTTGGATTTTTTCTTTTATAGCTACTTTGTTTAAGCGAATTATTATGTGTCTGGGAGTTGGTCTTCTCATTTGTTGTCTTGCTGGGGTTCTCTGAATCTCTT
>NW_007189113.1:0-730 GCF_000164805.1 Carlito syrichta
CCACAGCCCCGACCTCCTGGGATCAAGCAGTCCTCCCTCCTCGGCCTCTCCAGTAGCTGAGAAAACAGGTGTGTGCCTCTGCGCCCAGCTACTTTTTCACACTTCTTTGTAGGACAAGTTCTTGCTATGTTTCCCAGGCTGGTCTCGAACTCCTGGGCTCAAACAGTCCTCTCCCCTCAGCCTCCCAGAGTGTTGGGATTATAGACATGCACCACTGTTCCCAAACTCTTTATTCCTTTAATAACATTCCATTGTATAGATAAACCACATTTTGTTAATCCAAACAATGGTCTTTTTATCCAAACAATGGATCTGTGCCTCAGTTTTCAGTGAAATGAGGGTTCTTACAATAGTGAGAGGAAGGGATAAGCCAGGACAGATCTTCCAGGGTCTCATCTCTGCGACTCCCTCTTGTGATGTTGTCAGAAAGTGATCACAAACATGACCTCAGACTTTCTGATATCACCTCCTTTTTCCCTTCTCCAACTTTTATTTGACCCTTTCTACACTGGCCCTGTACCGGTTTCCCTTTACTGCTGTAACACAGAAACCCAGAAGTGGTGGTTTGAAACGACACAAACTTATTCTCTTACAGTTTGCAGGCCAGAAATCAGAGTAAGTGTGATGGGGCTAAAACTCAAGGTGTCTGCGGGGTGCCACTCCTGCCGGAGGCTCTAGAGGAGAATCTGTTCCCTTGCCTTTTCGTCAATAGATGGAGATGTCAACTGCA
>NW_007189114.1:0-1404 GCF_000164805.1 Carlito syrichta
GACAGTCAAGATTGCCCAAGTAATATACAAGACAATAACTTATAAAGCAGTCTGATTCTAAGTTCATAGCAGAATCTCACATGTTAGAACAGATTTCCCAGGTAAAACCACTTCCAGCTAAGTCTTTTCATCAGATTTTTTTCTATTGTAAGTTGTAAACAATGAAAAAGATTGATCTAACCAGAGTGTCTTCTTGCAGTGCAAAGTGGGCCCACTTTGGAAACTTCACCTTTGGCATTTTATAGATCAGAAATGGTATGGCAGGTCTATCGGTTTGAAGTAAAAAATGGACACCTAGACTTAATCATTTGGAAACAAGCGATTTTGCCTGTGACATCGTCACCTAAACCTAGGCCAGCACTCAAAACTCACCAAAGACCTTCTTTTCCTGCCTGAAGTGAAGTGCCTCACCATCCTGGGCTGTGGGTTCCGTGGGTTGATCTTTTTTCACCTCCCGTTTCCCATTCTTCCTGCCAGAAGCATCTGCAGCAGGATCGTCATCACTGACCAACATTCCAAAAGATGTTGCTGGAAAAACAGTGCAATGTTAAGCTTAGAAATACTCTACAATGACACGTTTCAGAAAACTTTAAATTAAGGTGAAAGTCATTGAAAATCAAGGTCTGAGATTGCTTAAGATGCTTGACACTGACAAAGAAATACACAGCGGGGAGTTACAGATGGAGACATTAACTTGGTTTGGCACCCAGGGAATTCTTCAGCACGCCAATCAATGAGTCCTCTGATGCTTCATATCCTCCCTAATGGAGTCATTTCAGGGGTGAGCATTCCCCAAATGAAATAGTGGAAAAATAGTAGCCACTGTTTTGTCAGGTATGATAATAAAAAACTCAAAAGGGAACTTATGGGATAATAATATTAGCGAGGAAAGGTATCCCTACTGCCTTTTCAAGGACGTTCAGAATATTGAAAGGCTGAGTTCTCTTGTCACTGTGGGTCCTGACATGGAAGCTGTGTTTATATACAGCAGAATGACTGCGGTACAACACCTTCACCCTGGTAGATGGTTTGCTCACTTAAAAAAAAAACCCATTTAAACCTCAGGGATATCAAGGAGTGGGGTTGAAAGTCAAAGCAGGCAAAAGCAGGCACACAGTGTGCGTTGTTTGGAAACCTCTCTCCACACCCAATGGAACAGGAGTCGTGCTGCCTGCCACAAGTGTATGGATAAGTCTGGAACACAGCACCAATGAGGCACCATTGAGCACAGCTGGAGGGCAGCCTGGTGCCAGTCATCCGGGAGGGCAGCTGCCTTGCTGAGAAGACCAACGTGGCGCTAACAAGGGGTGGATCGCCCCCAGATGCGAGCCACGGTGCAGACACAGGGAGGCCCACTAAAACTGTGTCCCTGCCATTCCCTTCTCTTGCTACTGAGTCTTGATG
>NW_007189115.1:0-806 GCF_000164805.1 Carlito syrichta
CAGGGGTGAGCATTCCCCAAATGAAATAGTGGAAAAATAGTAGCCACTGTTTTGTCAGGTATGATAATAAAAAACTCAAAAGGGAACTTATGGGATAATAATATTAGCGAGGAAAGGTATCCCTACTGCCTTTTCAAGGACGTTCAGAATATTGAAAGGCTGAGTTCTCTTGTCACTGTGGGTCCTGACATGGAAGCTGTGTTTATATACAGCAGAATGACTGCGGTACAACACCTTCACCCTGGTAGATGGTTTGCTCACTTAAAAAAAAAAACCCATTTAAACCTCAGGGATATCAAGGAGTGGGGTTGAAAGTCAAAGCAGGCAAAAGCAGGCACACAGTGTGCGTTGTTTGGAAACCTCTCTCCACACCCAATGGAACAGGAGTCGTGCTGCCTGCCACAAGTGTATGGATAAGTCTGGAACACAGCACCAATGAGGCACCATTGAGCACAGCTGGAGGGCAGCCTGGTGCCAGTCATCCGGGAGGGCAGCTGCCTTGCTGAGAAGACCAACGTGGCGCTAACAAGGGGTGGATCGCCCCCGGATGCGAGCCACGGTGCAGACACAGGGAGGCCCACTAAACTGTGTCCCTGCCATTCCCTTCTCTTGCTACTGAGTCTTGATGTGGAAGCTGCCATTTATATACAGCAGACTCATGGCTGTATGGAAGCTTCACCCTGGTAGTTGATTTGCTCGATTTTTTAACAAATTGGAAAAAATTTAATTGTGAGAGCAGTCCTGTAGGCCATTACTGCCCTCGGAGTTCTTCTGGGAGATGAAGTACTTGGAGAACTGGTGAGCCA
>NW_007189116.1:0-807 GCF_000164805.1 Carlito syrichta
CTCATTTCACTCAGTCTGACACCATTGACATGCTCATTCCTACATGTGAAGTATCGACATAACATGCTCGGCTATGCTCATTCAAGCCGTACCTTGAGAATCGTGTATTACACCGTACAGCACACAAGAATCAAACTACTGGAAAATACATCACAATGCAGTAAACATTTGACACAGCATTTCCCAAGCTGATGCACACTCACAGCCAGCAAGCCAAGCCTGTCAGCTCTTCCTCGTAAATGCCAACGGAAGAGCAATGGCTTTGGATAGGAGACGGACAGGTCAAATCAAAAACACTTTAGAATTCAGTAGGTGAACAAATCATGCTTTCCCAAAGATGACAGCGAACCGGTCATGTCGCTCAGTGTGGCACCAGGGAGTTGTGCACTTTGTATACAGGAAACGTTGCATCCAGCTCTGCTAGGCCTTTGCATTCAATGTAGGATAATACACGCTGAAAAACAGGGAGAATCAGGCGTCACGCCAAAGACCAAGCCACTATAATACTTGTTGCCCCCCCATTCAGTGACGTGCCGTTTGGAGGAATGTCTCCCATGGAAGACTGTTGTTTTCCGGAAAGCAAACAATGGCTCTCGGGCCTCGTTGGCAAATGAACCCGCAGAGCCATTGTATTCCGTGTGAGACGCCCGTGTCAAAAGAGAAAACTTTTCAGCATTCTCCGCTGAATGAAGCATGCTTGGCTACCCATCGCTGTGGAGATCTGGATCCAGTCAGTGCAGCAGCTGAAGTTGCACTCTGGTCACCAAATGCTCCCCGCCTAGTATAGTGCATATACAGGAGAGCTCG
>NW_007189117.1:0-834 GCF_000164805.1 Carlito syrichta
CCAGCCTTCACTGGATCAGGCGTAGCTCCTAGACCTCACACCTTCTTCTGTGTAATGGTGTGAAAGAGCTCCATGGAGCTCATGCTGGCACAAGAGCCAAAGATACAACATATTCAAGTCCAAGTGTCTGTATTATTATTCTATGCTATTCTGCCATAGAAGTTCAGTCGACATTTGAACTCCCATGTATGCTAATTATTCAGGACACAGGCTCGAATCTCTTGACAGTGGGCCCTTCGACCCATTGTGGTTGAGGAAATAGGGAGGAGCAGCACGAAAGGAAAATGGGAAAGCTTGATAGGATTGGCCTTCTTTGAAATTATGGGAAGTAATGTGGAAGTTATATTTGAAAGCATTAGAACACTTCACTGAGAATAAAAGCCTTCTTTAGTTCTTTTCAGTAAACCGATTTGGATTTTCCCCCTGATTTCCATCCAGTGGCGTCATTAGTGTTTACTTCACTCTGTGTCTTGCGATCATAGGATTACCTAAGCCATTTTCATAATTGTAACCTCTTTAGGTAATCAGCGGGCACCAACATTCCCTTGAAGAGTGAAGGCTCATCATTCACTCAATCTTTGACTCAGCAAATAGTTTTGTGTAAAATAAAGCAGAGGATCCAAAGCAGAAGGATGGTCAGTGCCCTGCCCTTCAGCCTGCAACAGATGGGGAGCCCAACTCAAAAAACAAAACAAAACAAAACAAAGCAGAAGAAAGAGGAAGAAAAGAGAGAGGGAGGAAAAAAGAGCCTAGGGCCTGATGGCTTCACAGCTGAATTTGTCCAAGCAGTGAAAAGCAAATATAAGTTTCATTTAAACTCTTCACCAAAATCGA
>NW_007189118.1:0-788 GCF_000164805.1 Carlito syrichta
CCAGTCGACATTTGAACTCCCATGTATGCTAATTATTCAGGACACAGGCTCGAATCTCTTGACAGTGGGCCCTTCGACCCATTGTGGTTGAGGAAATAGGGAGGAGCAGCACGAAAGGAAAATGGGAAAGCTTGATAGGATTGGCCTTCTTTGAAATTATGGGAAGTAATGTGGAAGTTATATTTGAAAGCATTAGAACACTTCACTGAGAATAAAAGCCTTCTTTAGTTCTTTTCAGTAAACCGATTTGGATTTTCCCCCTGATTTCCATCCAGTGGCGTCATTAGTGTTTACTTCACTCTGTGTCTTGCGATCATAGGATTACCTAAGCCATTTTCATAATTGTAACCTCTTTAGGTAATCAGCGGGCACCAACATTCCCTTGAAGAGTGAAGGCTCATCATTCACTCAATCTTTGACTCAGCAAATAGTTTTGTGTAAAATAAAGCAGAGGATCCAAAGCAGAAGGATGGTCAGTGCCCTGCCCTTCAGCCTGCAACAGATGGGGAGCCCAACTCAAAAAACAAAACAAAACAAAACAAAGCAGAAAGAAAGAGGAAGAACAGAGAGAGGGAGGAAAAAAGAGCCTAGGGCCTGATGGCTTCACAGCTGAATTTGTCCAAGCAGGTGAAAAGCAAATATAAGTTTCATTTAAACTCTTCACCAAAATCGAAGAGGCAGAATAATTCCCAACTGACTACATGAGCCCAGAACTACTCTGATAGCAAAACAAGACAGACACACGCAAAGTAAAAACAAAGATACCACAGACCCATATCACTGATGTA
>NW_007189119.1:0-752 GCF_000164805.1 Carlito syrichta
CTGATCCAGAGATGTAAAACACTGGACTTATGTCTTAAAATAGTTGTGTGTGTCTCTGTGTGTGTGTGTGCGTGTGTCACTTGGGTCAAAAAAAAGATGAGGAAACACTGTTTTCGAGCCAGGGCCTGATACCAAATATTATTTTAGTCATGGAGAAATTCCACTTAAAAGGGCAATGCACTTGGGAAATACTGCCCTTAAATGCCTTCCATAGCCATCAGAGGTTGCATGCCATTTCGCTGGTTGTGTTTCACCTGCCCATGTCTGCTGGGACCTGATGTTGTGACCCCTTGTTCATAGTTTGGTGGCAGAGAAGCAAGCAGAGGGCTGGTAGCACAGAAGAAGACCTTACCTGAGTATCAGGGAGGGAGGCTCAAAGTCAACCGACCCTTCCACTGGAAATCAGAGGAGTCGATTCAAAGAGCACATCAAAGTGCAGCCCACACTGTGGTTACTGGCAAATGGATCTGGATGAGGTGATATCACCTTACTCAAAGATGAGTGATGGAAGCAAAACAGAGTCAAGTAAACAGAGTTTGTTAAAAAAAAAAAATGCTGAAAAGTGTCCCGATCATTCAAAGGAAAAGCTAGTCTCCAAGGACTAACCTACTCAAGATCCAGAAAAGAGTGTAAAAAGCAACCACTGGGGCTCTCCACTGCCGACCAGACCTGAGTGCTAAGAAAGAAGCAAAGGGCTTCTAGGAGACAGAAGGCTGGGTGAGAAGGATAAAAGTGAGACCTGAGAGTCTCAC
>NW_007189120.1:0-830 GCF_000164805.1 Carlito syrichta
TTTGTGGGTAAAGATAACATTATGGCAGAAAGTGCACCTTGATATTGGGGAAGAAAAATAGTTTTTCCAGAAAGATGTTCCCATAAAGTATAGGTTGCAACCTGAGCTTTCATTTTAGTAGCGTGGTTTTAGCTCCTGTGAGACTCTCAGGTCTCACTTTTATCCTTTCTCACCCAGCCTTCTGTCTCCCTAGAAGCCCTTTGCTTCTTTCTTAGCACTCAGGTCTGGTCTGCAGTGGAGAGCCCCAGTGGTTGCTTTTTACACTCTTTTCTGGATCTTGAGTAGGTTAGTCCTTGGAGACTAGCTTTTCCTTTGAATGATCGGGACACTTTTCAGCATTTTTTTTTTTTAACAAACTCTGTTTACTTGACTCTGTTTTGCTTCCATCACTCATCTTTGAGTAAGGTGATATCACCTCATCCAGATGCATTTGCCAGTAACCACAGTGTGGGCTGCACTTTGATGTGCTCTTTGAATCGACTCCTCTGATTTCCAGTGGAAGGGTCGGTTGACTTTGAGCCTCCCTCCCTGATACTCAGGTAAGGTCTTCTTCTGTGCTACCAGCCCTCTGCTTGCTTCTCTGCCACCAAACTATGAACAAGGGGTCACAACATCAGGTCCCAGCAGACATGGGCAGGTGAAACACAACCAGTGAAATGGCATGCAACCTCTGATGGCTATGGAAGGCATTTAAGGGCAGTATTTCCCAAGTGCATTGCCCTTTTAAGTGGAATTTCTCCATGACTAAAATAATATTTGGTATCAGGCCCTGGCTCGAAAACAGTGTTTCCTCATCTTTTTTTTGACCCAAGTGACACACGCACACACGA
>NW_007189120.1:2493-3216 GCF_000164805.1 Carlito syrichta
TAATATTCAAGTGACATATTATGATTTCTTGTCTTTATAAAAAGAAATTGATAGAGGTCGAGGTGGAGATTAGAGACAAGTATTTGGAAATATTTCTAACCCTGCCAAAAACTGATAGAAAAGTGGAAAGAATGAAGATAGAAAAACAACCTAAAGAGTGGTTCCTTCAATCTTTGAAAAACTATTATGGCCTAAATCAAATTCTGTTGCTACCTAGAAGTGGTTATGGTTTGCATGATGCTTAAGCTAACAGGGCAAATGGAAAAAGAAACGTTTTTAAAAGCATACATGTTTACCCATGTTTAACTATATATCTAATAAATATCCACCAGTCCAATACAATCCCTTTACCATCATGGTGACCTTTTGTCAATAGGAAAGGAAGACTTTTGTATGTGTGTGTTCTATATGAACTCTGTGTTTGTGTATATTACCATCACACATGTTTAAAAAGGTACATAGAAACAGAAACATGTTTTGTGCTGCTAACTCCTTATTCTAAACACCAGTCTGGAAAAGAGAAGATAGTGACAAGGGTTGGCGTGCATTGGCCAAAGGTGATTAGAGTTTAGTTTTTATGACTTGCCTTTCAGTGCCCTTTATAACATTACCAGTCCTTCCTAAGAGGTTAAAGCCATCAGAAACTTGGAGTCCTGAGGGTGACCCATGTAGATCACTGTGTCTGTATTTTTCTGTCAACATAAATAACATTCATTGAACATC
>NW_007189121.1:0-1008 GCF_000164805.1 Carlito syrichta
TAGGTAAGCAGCCATCACTAAATTTCCCTAAAGAGTGAAGACTCATCATCACTCATTCATTACTCAACAAATTGTTTTGTGCAAAATAAAGCAGAAAGATCCAAAGCAGAAGGATGGTCAGCAGACTACACTCCAATCTGCAACAGATTGGGACCCCAACTCAAAAGTAAGAGAAAGAGAGAGCGAGAAACCCAAAACCTGATGTCTTCACAGCTGAATTTTTTCAAGTAGCTAAAAAGCTAATATCAGTTTAATTCAAACTCTTCACAAAAATGGAAGAGGAGGGAATAATTTCCAAGTGACTACATGAGGCCAGAATTACTCTAACAGAAAGACAAGACACACACACACAAAGAAAGAACAACAACAACAAAAAAAACACAGCCCAATATCACTGATGAACACAGGCATAACAAAACATAGCAAAAAGCAAGTTAAATTCAACAATACATTTTTGCATATTGTTAGAATTAGCAATTGATTGCATTTTGGCCTTTTCTATATTCATTAATAAAGGGATATGTGTTTCTTAATTATATTCTCTACTTTTACAATCATAGAGCCTTAATTTTTTTTTTTTTTTTTTTTGAGTTGGAGTCTCACTCTGTCACCCAGACTGGAGTACAGTGGCTGCTCCTGGCCACTGCAGCCTTGACATGCTGGGCTCCGCGATCCTTCCGCCTCAGCCTTCCAAGTAGCCAGAATTACAGGCATGTGCTACCACGCCTGGCTGATTTTTTGATTTATTGTAGAGATGAGGTCTCGCTGACCAGACAGGTCTCGACCCCGTGGGCTCAGGAAATCCACTCACCTCAGCCTCCAAAAGGCACGGGATTACAGGCTGAGCCACTGAACCCGGCTGAGACTTAATTTTTTAATAGAGGAAGTTTATTAAAATAATAAAAAAATTGTCCTTTTTGTGCTTAATATCTGTCTAAAGAAGCAAAATTTCTGGCATTTAGATGAGGTAAATATTAACTTAATTATCAGATATTATATTTTAACCTA
>NW_007189122.1:0-756 GCF_000164805.1 Carlito syrichta
TTTTATTAGATAAAGTTGCTTCTGTTGGGGTGGGAGTTTGTGTTGTTTTATACCTGACCTTCCTCCTCTGGTCCACTTTGGGAGAGACAATAATGCCAGGAAGACTGGTGAACTGGGGAATAACCATATGGCACTGCTTCACTAATGCAGTGTGGAAGGGACAGAGCAGGTCCTTTCCTGTAGGTCAGAGTTTGTTCCCTCCTGGTACTGGCAACAGGGGCCCTGGGTCTCTGGGAGCTCTGGTGACCTCCTCCTAAGCCTCCTCCTTTGTGACTCATCAGCAGGATTGGCAAGCAACCAGACTCTACTATGCCACAGGTGCTCTTGGAGACATGGAGTGGCTTTCTTTCATTTTGGTGGAACTGCCCCCTTCACTGAAGTGTGGAAGGGAAGTAGCTATCTGAAAGTTGGTATTCTCCCTCAGTCCTCAGAAGGGCATGTTCAATACCACCACACTGCACAGAGGTGCTCTGCCTCCTGGTTTCCATGCTGCTCTGTAGGAAGGGTTATCACAGTGATGGTGGGCTCTTGAGAGCAAGTCACATCTGTAACCCTGACCTAGGGCTGCAACAGATGTTGATATCACAGAAATATTTATAAAGTGGGTGTACAGCACCTGCTGGAATCTGGAGAGGCAGGGAGCAGGAAGAGCGAATGCAATGCAGACCACCCCCAAAGTGATTTTCCCACTGAACCTCTTAATAGGGAAGAAGAAGGGCACTGGGTTCAGCGGTCCTCAGGACCTGGGATTCCCTG
>NW_007189123.1:0-911 GCF_000164805.1 Carlito syrichta
ACAGATACGTGAGATAGGGGGTATTCTTTTTAAAGTGTCTGCCATAGCTATACAAGGCTGATATGCCTAGAGCTTTTGCAGCTACTTCAAGACCTCAAGAAAGGTTGCCCAGGAACTAAAGCAAAAATGCTGAGAATGTCAGAACAGAGAGATAAAATTACCCAAGTCAGGAAAGACAAAATTCAGCCTCTTCAATAAAAAACCCTGGAATCTTTTTACCTCAAGATTCCATGTAATATGGAGTAACATCTCTTTTTTGTATTGCTTAAGTCATCTTGAATTAACTTTCCTTTAATTGCACAAGAAAATTGTATAATAGATGCATTTGTGTTCATTTCAACCATGTCAGTCAAAACTACTTGCTCAACTTTTAGAAATAATGGTCATTCTGTCATCTCTGAAAAGATTAACTTCAAGTATACAATGAAAAGAAGAAAAATTTAAATATCTTTACTTGAATGCCAACTCCTTCTGATACTATAATCTTCCATACAAATTCAGATTGTTATCATAAGGCTAAGGGTATCCAGAAAACAAAACAGTCCCTTTGCATGTAGTTAACATTGAACCAGAGGGCATAAAATAAAACAGGGAGGGAGTTATTTCTAATGCAAAAGATTAAAATATGAGAAGAGATCAAAGATAACATGTTAGACAGACACTAGACTTGCAAACAAAATTAATACATACTATTCTATTTTTTTATTTTTTATTTTTTTGACTTGGAGTCTCACTCTGTCACCCAGACTGGAATGTAATGACATCCTCCCAGCCACCGCTGCCTTGACCTGCTGGGCTTCAGCGATCCTTCCACCTCAGCCTTCCTAAAGATACGTGCTACCATGCCCAACTAATTTTTTATTTATTGTAGAGATGAGGAGTTGCCAAGTTGCCTAGGTGGGTCTTGAAAC
>NW_007189124.1:0-747 GCF_000164805.1 Carlito syrichta
GCTACTGAAGTAATATTCATCTAAATGTTCTTTCTAATATCTATATGGAGACCTTTCCATTTGCACTGACAAAAACATGAAGTATTCCCTGTTCTGTTTGTACGCAGGGAATTTTTTAGACTATTGCTCTCTGATTGTGATTTTCTGGCTTTGAAGAAATTTCTTCTCACATAGGAACAGATTAGAACTCAGTCAAAGGCTCATGGGAACTCTGTGAAGGTTTCTGAATCTCAATTTTTCTATAGCTCCTTCTCCTACAGTATTCTGCTCCACAAATTCTAATTGCCTTCAACTTCCTCTACTCTGATGTATTTTTTCTTAATCTTACAATAATGTAAGTTAGGCTTGTTTGTTTGTTTTACTCTGTGTGGTGACCTGAAAACTGCAGGCAGGAAGCTGACGTAATTTGAGAGCTCACCTCATTGTTTTTCTTTCTCTTTGTAACAGTAGTGATTTGATATTTGTTTCCAATATGTAGCAACTTTTGTTACATATGTTTTATTGGGTTTCCTAGTTGCTTACAGTAGATAGATACGTCGTGTTTCTTGTTCTAGATTACTGTCTGAGACTAGAGTAATCAGTCAGAAAGGCGGTGCCGATCTCTTTTCTTTCTTTCTTTCTTTTTGAGTTGGAGTCTCGCTCTGTCGCCCAGACTGGAGTGCAGTGGCTGCTCCCAACCACCGCAGCCCGGACCTGCTGGGCTCCGGCGCTCCTTCCGCCTCAGCTTCCGAGTAGCTGGAATTACAG
>NW_007189125.1:0-865 GCF_000164805.1 Carlito syrichta
GTAGCCGGAATTACAGGCCCGTGCTACCACGCCCGGCTGATTTTTTGATTTTATTGTAGAAATGAGGTCTCGTCTGCCCAGGCGGGTCTCGAACCTGCGGGCTCAGGCAATCCACTCACCTCAGCCTCCCAAAGGTGTGGGATTACAGGCTGAGCCACCGAGCACGGCTAACTACTTTTTAACTTAATTTTGCTTTTATTTCAACATTGTGGGGTGCAATTCAGAGTTAGGTACACAAATATTTATTGTGCAGGTACCCTTATTGATGAGTTGTCCCACCCTTCCCCATTTCTACTACTGTAAATCACACCTACCTGCCCCACTACCTTCCCCAGTTTCCTGCTGCTCTCAATCATTTATTATAGTATTAAAGTAGTTGTCAAAGGTCCCCGGTTGAATGAGCACATTTGAAGCACATCTTCCCATTCCTATGCCTCTCCACCAGCTGCTGGCAATCACCATTCTACCCTTTTCTTCTATAATTTTAGCTTTTTCTTTCATTTTTTACTTAGTATGATGTCCTGCAGGTTCACCCATGTTATCACACATAAGAAAATATTTTCTTATTTTTAAAATCTGTGGTAAACAGTTTTCCGCTGTGTGTGTGCGCTCGCATGCACGCGCTCCCATGCATACATGTGTTGCATTTTCTTTATTGATTCATTCATGGTGGACACTTAGATTATTTCCAAGTCTTGACTATTAAACATAAAGCTGCAATGAGTGTACGAGTGTTGATATTGCTTTTAGATACTGATTTTATTTTAGTTTTTGAATATATATATATACCCTAAAGTGGATTTCTGGGTCAAATAATAGCTTTATTTTTAATTTTTTGAGAACCATTTTACTGTTTTCCTTTTGC
>NW_007189126.1:0-803 GCF_000164805.1 Carlito syrichta
CCGCGGGCTCAGGCAATCCACTCACCTCAGCCTCCCAAAGGTGTGGGATTACAGGCTGAGCCACCGAGCCCGGCTAACTACTTTTTAACTTAATTTTGTTTTTATTTCAACATTGTGGGGTGCAATTCAGAGTTAGGTACACAAATATTTATTGTGCAGGTACGCTTATTGATGAGTTGTCCCACCCTTCCCCATTTCTACTACTGTAAATCACACCTACCTGCCCCACTACCTTCCCCAGTTTCCTGCTGCTCTCAATCATTTATTATAGTATTAAAGTTGTTGTCAAAGGTCCCCAGATGAATGAGCACATTTGAAGTACATCTTCCCATTCCTATGCCTCTCCACCAGCTGCTGGCAATCACCATTCTACCCTTTTCTTGTATAATTTTAGCTTTTTCTTTCATTTTTTACTTAGTATGATGTCCTGCAGGTTCACCCATGTTATCACACATAAGAAAATATTTTCTTATTTTTAAAATCTGTGGTAAACAGTTTTCCGCTGTGTGTGTGCGCGCGCATGCACGCGCGCTCCCGTGCATACATGTGTTGCATTTTCTTTATTGATTCATTCATGGTGGACACAGATTATTTCCAAGTCTTGACTATTGAAAATAAAGCTGCAATGAGTGTACGAGTGCTGATATTGCTTTTAGATACTAATTTTATTTTAGTTTTTGAATATATATATATACCCTAAAGTGGGATTTCTGGGTCAAATAATAGCTTTATTTTTAATTTTTTGAGAAACCATTTTACTGTTTTCCTTTTGCCTTCAGAGTTAGAACCCAATATAAAACTAG
>NW_007189127.1:0-855 GCF_000164805.1 Carlito syrichta
CCCGCTCCCGGCCACCGCAGCCTCGACCTGCTGGTCTCCAGCGATCCTTCCGTCTCAGCCTTCCGAGTAGCTGGAATTACAGGCACGCGCTACCACGCCCAGCTGATTTTTTTTTGATTTATTGTAAAGATGAGGTCTCGCTGCCCAGGCGGGTCTCGAACCCACGGGCTCAGGCAATCCACTCACCTCAGCCTCCCAAAGGCGCGGGATTACAGGTTGAGCCACCGAGCCCGGCTAGGTGTTTTTGAAGAACCAAGAATCAGTCCTTTTTTTCACTAGGTGACACCCACTGTGCTAGTACTTTTTTTTTTTTTTGAGTTGGAGTCTCAGCCTGTCGATAGTACTTTTAATATGCTCTCTCATTTCATCCCGGTCACACTCCTGCAGGGATTGCTTCTTTCCTTTGCTTTGGGACTACGGCCTTTAGGCTCAGAAAGCTTTGGCCATCTGCTGCCCCTGCACTGCCCGCTGGCCTGCAGCCCCTCTCACCATTCACCATTGCTCCGCTATCTTTTCCTGGCAGGGCTCTCTTTCTCTACCCTACATCGGGAGGCTGTTTCTTATTCTCCTGGCTCAACCCAGACCCAACCCAGAACCATGCCTCTCTTTTTCCCAGACATTGCTGACACGGGTCGCTGTGGGCAGCAGGTTTTATGACTAATTTGCAGATGATACGAAAAACAGTGACACTGCAGGCTCACATGGCACACGACTTATTGGCCAGTCGATTCTCAGCTCTGCAAACCTCCCTCTGCTGCTTTTGCCACGTGAGGTCTGGCCTGCCATGCCTGGCTCGGCTCTCTCTCATTTTGCCTTTTTGCAGCCTCTGTAATCAACTCTCTGCCCCCTTCAAAC
>NW_007189128.1:0-553 GCF_000164805.1 Carlito syrichta
AACAAACCGGATAATCTAGCCAGCCACCCTGCTAGTCAGCTGGCTAACCAGCTGGCTTAACTAGCAGGCCACATAACTGACCAGCCTGCTAACCAGACAGCATAACTTGCCAGCCACCTAGCTAACCAGCCAGCTAACCAGCTGACTTAACTAGATAACAACTAGATATCCATCTGGCTAGCCAGCTGTATTAACTAACCAGTCACCTACCTAGCCAGACGACTAACCAGCTCACTTAACTCACTGACCTAACGAGCTAGCCAGCCAGCTAGACAGCTGACTTAATTAGCTAGCTACATACCTAGACAGGTGGGTAGCTAACTGACACAACTAGATAACTTAACAAGTTAGCCAGCTGGCTAGCCAGCTGACTTAACTTGCTAGATACTTAGCTAGCCAGATGGCTAGCCAATTGAATTAACTAGCTGACTTAAGCAACTAGCCAGTTGGCTAGCCAGCTGAAACAACTAGTTGATTTACCTCATTAGCCAGCTGGTTACTCACCTGATTTAACTAGCTGAAATCATTAGCTAGCCAGGTGGCTAGCCAGCTG
>NW_007189129.1:0-938 GCF_000164805.1 Carlito syrichta
TCAGGATGTGTCTGAGTTAGTACCAGCTACATCAGGAAGGTAAACTTTAGGTATTTTTTTTGTTTATGAAAACTCATGTGTGCCTGGAAATGCTAAGTGTTCCTGTGCGTAAACCTTATTCATAATTTGCTGCAATGTCTGTGTAACACAAAGTCGCTAGTTGTGAGATACACATACACACACATGTATATATGAAAATTGCATATGTGCATATAGAAACATATGTTAAGTGTCTTTCTAAAATTTTGAAGGAAGTATGTCCAAACCAATTCACTTTCAAAGACACCCCATGTAATGGTTTCACCCTTGTGCTACCTCAGTTAAGTATTATGAAATTCTATCAACTTTGCATTTTCCTTCATCTGATTTACAAAAGGTAATTTTCAGACATCAATAAATACTATCTTTGTTTCCACTTTTTAAAAAGATGAATAAGAAGTGTAGAAGTGCCACTTTATTCTAACAAGTTAAAATCTCAACAAAATGAAAAATGAATTCTTCTTAGATCCAGCTCTAAGTCAGATCACAGGGAAAACTAGGGTCCCTGAAATTATACACATACACAGATTTAATACTTGTCTAAGCAGAAACCCACTAGCAAAGACCTCTTCGGGAGCCAGTGCCTGGGTGGCCAGGATGGGAAAATCTGAATCTATTGCTGGAGGCTCCCTGTGGGCAACTCTGTGACTTTAAACACTCCAAGGGAACCAGCCAGAGGGGGCCCCTCACACTTTTGCACTTTTGAGCTCTGGGAACTCTTCCAGGTCTTCACAGTGAATATTGAAGAAAAACCCTCTAGCCTCTGGCAGGCAGAGGGGGGAAAAAAGAAATTTTAAAATTCATCAGGGATCTTGTTCTTAACAAGACCTGTACTGACAAGAAACATTTTTTTTTTTCCAGGGATTGAACTTCTGGAATTTTATCAAAGCCTAACTGGG
>NW_007189130.1:0-736 GCF_000164805.1 Carlito syrichta
CTATTATAGGAAGTGACAACTTTATTACACTGGCTGGCACAGCGGGCTCGGGGAGCTAATGCATCTAAATTGAGCTCGAGCCCCCCAGAACGGCAGAAATGGGGTATTATACACTTGTTTAGGTAAGGGAGGGGGTTGTGTTGAGTGACTATATATTTCTTTTGTAATTTTACAAGGTTGTACTCAGCAAAATCAGATTTTTGAAAGAACAAATGGTTTTTAGGAACTGCAGGGTTGTAAACCATCAACTTTACATGAGGGGTTTTGGATAAGTCTGTCAATTTGTTATTCTTTTGTATTTCCATGAGATGGCCAGTCTCCGGTCACTTGGCCTTTCTTAAACAAAACCTGTCTGGCTCCTGGCCGGTCTTCAAAGCTTGCAGCTTGACTTTTAAAAGGAAATATCTTTAACTGCTACCAACCCCCCTTTTTTCACATCATTCCCCCCTTGATGTTTGATTTTTTATAGATTTAAAGCACCATTATTTTTAATTTGTTGCATTAACATTATATGGGCTGCAGTTTTTTGTTAAACAACGTTTTACAAACTTAGAAATGGCGTTTATAATTATTGAGACTATGCAAGGGAGGATAAGACAGGATCTTATCAATAGGAGTATAAATTTAATAATATACTTAAGTTTTTCTATACCCGAGAACATGTTTTTAAATTAATTGCTGATTTTTATGTGTTGCCAGTTTTGCCACTGGGACAAGAGCAAGTTTTTTTTTTTTT
>NW_007189131.1:0-673 GCF_000164805.1 Carlito syrichta
GACAGGATCTTATCAATAGGAGTATAAATTTAAACCATACTTAAGTTTTTCTATACCCGAGAACATGTTTTTAAATTAATTGCTGATTTTTATGTGTTGCCAGTTTTGCACTGGGACAAGAGCAAGTTTTTTGTTTTTTTTTTAACATTGGTGGCTATATCAATTATTATCTATTTGTAAACAACAGTTAGAGTTATTAAATTTATCACATACTTTTTTTTTTCGCCAGCAGGTAGTTCAAAGCTAAGTGGTTTTGATAACTAGCTGTGCGCATTAGGGCTTGCTGCTGAGGAACAAGCTCAAAACCCGTGACTGTTTGATTAGTTCTAATTTTTAAGACAGTTTGTAACCTGATAATGTAATTTAGGCATGCAGCATTTTTGACACTCATCTTGTGTCCATGAGGCTGGGCCATAAGTATTCATAACTTTCTGCGGTGGCATCCAAAAAACTTAAAGAAACTAGAAAGTCTTGCCCTAAAACAGTAAATGCAAGTCTCAGATTCAGTCCTAAATGCCATCCATTGTCAAGTCAAAAAATGAATGCCAATTAGTTTAACTACAAATGCCCATTTTTAATTTTTTAATTTATTTTTTTTTTTTTATTGTGAAGTTGTGGGGTACAGTTAAGGGTTAGGTATACAATTGCGTTTCATTCAGGCACCCTGTTGATA
>NW_007189132.1:0-853 GCF_000164805.1 Carlito syrichta
TTTTAAATTAATTGCTGATTTTTATGTGTTGCCAGTTTTGCACTGGGACAAGAGCAAGTTTTTTTTTTTTTTTTTAACATTGGTGGCTATATCAATTATTATCTATTTGTAAACAACAGTTAGAGTTATTAAATTTATCACATACTTTTTTTTTTTCGCCAGCAGGTAGTTCAAAGCTAAGTGGTTTTGATAACTAGCTGTGCGCATTTGGGCTTGCTGCTGAGGAACAAGCTCAAAACCCGTGACTGTTTGATTAGTTCTAATTTTTAAAACAGTTTGTAACCTGATAATGTAATTTAGGCATGCAGCATTTTTGACACTCATCTTGTGTCCATGAGGCTGGGCCATAAGTATTCATAACTTTCTGCGGTGGCATCCAAAAAACTTAAAGAAACTAGAAAGTCTTGCCCTAAAACAGCAAATGCAAGTCTCAAATTCAGTCCTAAATGCCATCCATTGTCAAGTCAAAAAATGAATGCCAATTAGTTTAACTACAAATGCCCATTTTTAATTTTTTAATTTATTTTTATTTTTTTATTGTGAAGTTGTGGGGTACAGTTAAGGGTTAGGTATACAATTGCGTTTCATTCAGGCACCCTGTTGATATGGGGTGTTTCCCCGTTCCCAGACAGATATTTGCTACTGTTAATCCCATCTCCCTCCCCCCACCATAGTTTCCCAGTACAGTCAGTCATTTTTGTATAGTATTGCATTGGATGTTTAAGGTCCATTATATGAGTGAGAACATGTGATACTCGGATCTTTGTTTCTGTGAGAGGTCACTCAGTATTATAGACTTTAGTTCCATCCAGGTTGCAGCGAAATTCATGATTTTGTTCTTTTTTTATGACTA
>NW_007189133.1:0-761 GCF_000164805.1 Carlito syrichta
AGTGTGTCTCATGGGTTTTCTTCTACATGTGTATTGTTTGAGGTATTACATTTCCATCTTAAACGCACCTACAGCTCCTTCTTGCAGGTGGTGACAGATGAGTGCTTAGCTTCTTCCTTCTGCGTATGCTCAGCCGATTCTCCCAGAACTATGCGTAATAGAGAGTGTCCTTTCATCGGTGATTATTTCTGTCCACTTTACCAAGATCGATGGGTATTGGTTGTAGGTGAGCAGCTTTATTTCTGGGCTCTCTGTTCTGTTGTATTAACCTGTGTATCTACTAGGAAAGCGTATCTTCTAAAACTAGAATTAGACAAGGAGGTACACTCTCACCCCTTCTATTTAGCATTGTTCTGGAAGTCCTGGTCAGAGTAATCAGGCAATAGAGATAGATAAGATGTATCCAGGTAAAAAAAAAAAAGAAAGTCAAATTATGTCTCTTCACAGAGATACGGTTGTTTCTATATTTAGAGAACTGTAAGGACATCCCTAAATTACTCCTAGACTTAATATGAGACCTCGGTGGACTCCCAGGATACAAAATCGATGTCCAAAAATTAATAGCATGTCTATATGCCAACAGCGTTCGAGCTCGGATCCAAATCGAGAACACAATCCCAGCTGGGCTCGGTGGGTCAGCCTGTAATCCCACGCTTTGGGAGGTGTAGGTGAGTGGATTACCCGAGCCCGCGGGTTCGAGACCTGCCTGGGCAACTCGGGGAGATCTCATCTCTACAATACATCGAAGACTTAGCCGGGCG
>NW_007189134.1:0-886 GCF_000164805.1 Carlito syrichta
AAATCGAGAACACATCCCAGCTGGGCTCGGTGGTTCAGCCTGTAATCCCACGCTTTGGGAGGTGTAGGTGAGTGGATACCCGAGCCCGCGGGTTCGAGACCTGCCTGGGCAACTCGGGGAGATCTCATCTCTACAATAAATCGAACACTTAGCCGGGCGTGGTAGTGCGTGCTCGTAGTTCCAGCTACTTGGAAGGCTGAGGCCGAAGGCTCGCCAGAGCCCAGCAGGTCGAGGTTGCGGTGGCGGGGAGCGTGCCTCTGCACTCCAGTCTGGGCGACTGAGTGATACTCCAACTGAATCCAAAAAAGAACACGCTCCCTTTTACAACAAAGACACACACACACACCACTTGAAATAATTTTATATAAGGAGATGATGCATGTCTACAGAGAGAAATACAAAATGTTGTTGAAAAAAATGAAAGAGATACAGACAAATTGAAGACCTCCCAACTTCATGAATCGGAAGAATCGACATCACTGAAATGTTTGTACTGCCTAAAGCGATCTGAAGATTCAATGCAATTTCTATCAACCCACGAGTTCCACTTTTTACAGAGTTAGAAAAAACAGTTCTGAAATTTACCTTAAAGCAAAAAAGAGCCCAAATAACCAAAGACTTTATAATAAAAAGATTTTTAGGGAAGGAGAACCACTATCTTAGAATTAACTCCCTATTGTCAAAAGTCAGACATTTCCTGACTTTTAATGATGTTGGCTCTTTCTGCAAAAGTGTTATTTTTGAAACCTGCGCTCACATGTTAATTGCTACACATTTCACAATCGCACAGATGTAGAATCACCTAAATGTCCAGAAGCCGATCGACGGATAGTACGGATGTGTTATATAGATGTCGTGGAATACTATTTCAGCTATCAAAAAAGAA
>NW_007189135.1:0-881 GCF_000164805.1 Carlito syrichta
TTTACACAAAGACGCACACACACACAACTTGAAATAATTTTATATAAGGAGATGATGCATGTCTACAGAGAGAAATACAAAATGTTGTTGAAAAAAATGAAAGAGATACAGACAAATTGAAGACCTCCCAAGTTCATGAATCGGAAGAATCGACATCACCGAAATGTTTGTACTGCCTAAAGCGATCTGAAGATTCAATGCAATTTCTATCAACCCACGAGTTCCACTTTTTACAGAGTTAGAAAAAACAGTTCTGAAATTTACCTTAAAGCAAAAAAGAGCCCAAATAACCAAAGACTTTATAATAAAAAGATTTTTAGGGAAGGAGAACCACTATCTTAGAATTAACTCCCTATTGTCAAAAGTCAGACGTTTCCTGACTTTTAATGATGTTGGCTCTTTCTGCAAAAGTGTTATTTTTGAAACCTGCGCTCACATGTTAATTGCTACACATTTCACAATCGCACAGATGTAGAATCACCTAAATGTCCAGAAGCCGATCGACGGATAGTACGGATGTGTTATATAGATGTCGTGGAATACTATTCAGCTATCAAAAAGAATAAAGCAGTGTCACTGGCAACAACTGGGATGAACTTGGAGCCCATCATCCCAAGTGAACTAACTCGGGAACGGAAAAACCAACATCACATGCTCTCACTTATACATGGGAGCTAAAAGAAGAATCCTCTCAAGCGGTAAAACTCGGTTCCCAAAAAAAAAAAAAAAATCCCCAAGACACAGAAAAATGTATAAGGAACGCTGGAGACTCAAAAGGGAGAACAGAAGGGTAGAGGATAAAAAATTACCTGTTGGGTACCATGGCACACGTGGAGTTGGTAGGTACGACTGAGCACAGAACACAGACTATTTACACCTCT
>NW_007189136.1:0-776 GCF_000164805.1 Carlito syrichta
CTCCCAACTTCATGAATCGAACGAATCGACATCACTGAAATGTTTGTACTGCCTAAAGCGATCTGAAGGTTCAATGCAATTTCTATCAACCCACGAGTTCCACTTTTTACAGAATTAGAAAAAACAATTCTGAAATTTACATTAAAGCAAAAAAGAGCCCAAATAACCAAAGACTTTATAATAAAAAGATTTTTAGGGAAGGAGAACCACTATCTTAGAATTAACTCCCTATTATCAAAAGTCAGACATTTCCTGGCTTTTAATGATGTTGGCTCTTTCTGCAAAAGTGTTATTTTTGAAACCTGCGCTCACATGTTAATTGCTACACATTTCACAATCGCACAGATGTAGAATCACCTAAATGTCCAGAAGCCGATCGACGGATAGTACAGATGTGTTATATAGATGTCGTGGAATACTATTCAGCTATCAAAAAGAATAAAGCAGTGTCACTGGCAACAACTGGGATGAACTTGGAGCCCATCATCCCAAGTGAACTAACTCGGGAACGGAAAAACCAACATCACATGCTCTCACTTATACATGGGAGCTAAATGAAGAATCCTCTCAAGCGGTGAAACTCGGTTCCAAAAAAAAAAAAAATCCCCAAGACACAGAAAATGTTATAAGGAACGCTGGAGACTCAGAAAGGGAGAACAGAAAGGGTAGAGGGATAAAAAATTACCTGTTGGGTACCATGGGCACACGTGGAGTTGGTAGGTACGACTGAGCACAGAACACAGACTATTTTACACCTCTTAATTCATGGAAATAAA
>NW_007189137.1:0-812 GCF_000164805.1 Carlito syrichta
GATATGTTCATTCTATTTTTAACACTCGTCCACAGTTTGAAGTAAAGGAACACTCTGATTCTGTACTCCAACCTCTATCACCTTCTGCTGAACACAAGAACCAGAACCTGCACACATACACGGCACCGCTTCTGGATTTGGGGACTGCCGGGCGCCAATACGCCAAGGACAGGCGAGCTCACCAGCCACTCCTCCGGAGACCCTGGTGGCCCTGCCTGGCGGGAGCCACGTGCGGGGAGCGGAGCGTCACAGCCCGCCTGTCCCCGCCATCCGCCTGTCCCCAACCCGGCAGGGCCCGCTCCCTGCCCGCTCTGGGCACCCAGAGGTGAGCGCCTCTCCCCCTAAGGGAGCCAGAGACATTGGGCGAAGGGCTTTCCGGCAGGAGCGGCGCGCTGGGCACTCCCGTCCCCTCACGTGACACCTGCCTGCATGCACATGTGACCGCGCCCGGCCACCCTGGAGGTACCGGCCACACCCAGCGGGCGATGGCCTCTTCCCGGTCTGACGGCGGCGGGCTAGCGCCTCAGGCACCCTTCCCGCCGCCGGCAGTCCCGCCACCCATCCCTAGGCGACAGGGGAAGGAGCTGGCGGCCACACGAGGACAGGACTGAGCACCTCCTCCCGCGTCCCGCCAGGCTCGAGGCACTCACTTTTGAGAGCGCCGATGAGCGACTTCCCGTCCTTGATGAATTTCTTGGTCTTCTCCAGCTCCGCTTCATGCGATTTGAGCGTCTCTCGGAAGTGTGGGCGGTGGAGGCAGCAGTCACTGAACTCAAGCGCGGGGAATCCTATGGTCCCCGCGGCGCCCGACC
>NW_007189138.1:0-790 GCF_000164805.1 Carlito syrichta
GGCAGGGTTAGAGCCCATGCCCGATGCCTGTGCTGGGCCTTTGTAAGCAGCAGAGCTGCGAAGGGGCCTTGGAGCCTCAGACTTCGATTTGAGTCCCACTCTGCCACGTAGGAGTGGAGACCATGGGCAAGCCACATGCCTCAGTTTCCTCCTTTGGGAGATGGGGAGGATGCCTGGCTCATAGGGTTGCTGAGGAACTGTAAAGCAAGGTGACGTGTTCAGAGTTGAGAGTGGGGGTTCTCGAACCTGCGGGCTCAGGCAATCCATGTTTACTTGTTAAATAGACACCTGGCTTAGGCTGCAAGGATAACAGCTGGAACTTTCTAGTTCTGCCCTTAACTCAGAATATACACAGCATCATCTTTGGTGAATGCTTGAACTGGAACTGTTCAAGGTTTGAAAGAAACCATCACACAATTCCTTCCTGTTCACTGTGAGTCACATTCAGCCAACAGGGCTGCTCACCTTCTGTGAGTGGATGGGAGCAAATATAAAGGGATGAAGGACTAGAGTGAGAATCTATGTACAAGAGTCTCAGTCCCCATTTTATTACTTTGTGACCCGACATAGTCTCTCAAGTGGACTTTCTAGGCTACCTAAAAGGAATGAAAAAGTGTCAAGTTGCCCCACAGTCTTAGACATTAGAGTGAGTTAAGTATATAGATGCCATTCAGGAAAAAATTCTTGACATAATTATGGACTCCAAAAATTATGAAATGGAAACATTTTAATCTCAGGATGGATAGACCCACTAAATAAGTTAAGGTATGAGAATCAAGTATGATTACTT
>NW_007189139.1:0-678 GCF_000164805.1 Carlito syrichta
CAAGGATCTCATTCGACTTACTCTGTACCTGGACTGACTCCCAGCGCCTTTCTTCTATGCATAGCCAAGTTTTTCACAGAAATGAAGGCCTCCAGGCTTTCCCCACCCACCTGCAGCCCAGATCACATTCCCTTTCTTCTAGTGGCAACGCATCCTAACAGTGAGGTCTCCATGGTCAAAGCATTGATGGGTGCTCATCAAAGACACGTGGGAGGGTGGCTGAGATGACTCTGAAGATGCTCTTTAACACCCAGTTCTAGGACTCTGTTGTTCATGGCCCTCTGGTTTCGTTACATGCCAGTTTTAACTATTTCTAACCCTCAGACTGAAATATTATGGGAATGTATATTGACCTAGAGCATTTATCACAAGGATCTCTGTAACTCTTTGCATAATGATGCAAAGATATTCAACCAAAGTGGTGCCCTCCCATTGTGAATAAGGCAGCCTTGCCCAGGTTTAAAAAGAGGAAGTCCAAGTTACATTGTTGGACCTGGTCAGCAATTCTTTCTCACCATGTGCCTATCCCATCAAGCACCCTTTTTTATACTCTCTTCCTCATCTTTCTCTTTTCTCCTCCTCTCTTCTTCTTCTAACTTGTTTTTTTCCCTTACTCCATCTCTGAGTAGATCATCAAAATATTGAGGGAAGGGGGTCTTGAAAACGACATTGGAAAAA
>NW_007189140.1:0-748 GCF_000164805.1 Carlito syrichta
TAATCTGCTCTTGTAGAACTCTAGTTCACATTAACCACTCATGAAGCTATTGCAATTGTATAAGCGCTTCTCAACACCTCTTTGTTCCCAGTTCCTAACTTGGTTTACATAAAAGCCTACAAGATCTCTCTCATCTATGTGTTATAAGTTTAGTCTTTAACACTTTCATCATCTCTGCAGATCTCAAAAATTACTCAGATCCATGCAGTCTTTCATATAAAGCAAAATCTTGTGGGGTAAGTGCATACACATCAATAGCACATGCCATACAGATGAGAGGATGTATGGAAAATGAATACCTATACATGTACAAAACTATGCTGCAAATACTCAGACACATCACACTCAGACAACTTCACAAAAATGGCAGTCTCACTCTCTGTACTCAACACATAAAATTGCCAAAGAGACAGATAAACACAGACATGTACATACATCAGAATATACTCACGAAAGATGACAAACTATGTAATAGTGTAAGCACACCCTAAATTTCACCATGTTCACACCAAAATGGCACATGAAACACTCTCTAGCAACCTCAGAGAAAAACTAAACCTATTTCCAGAAGTAATAGCTTGGTCAGAGTCGTAGCAGAGGTGTATAAACTGAGAAAATATGGTGGGTTGATGAGTTATTTTGTCATGAACTTGAGTATGCCCTGTGTTTACTGAGGCTTGTGAAATTCAATCATAGCATTTCCATTGCATTAACGAAGTAAGAGAAAACAGACTGGGGATCTGCATGA
>NW_007189141.1:0-754 GCF_000164805.1 Carlito syrichta
GGAAGCAGGAAGCTGTTACTGAAGGATGTATCTTCTGATAATAAATCTCCAATGTGATACAAAATTGGAGTTTGTAAATCGCACAGAAATATAACTTTAACAAATAGCAATGGGCGAGACCTGATCTTTACAATAAATTAAAAAAATTACCCGCGTGTATTCGCGCGCACCTGTAGTTCTGGCTACCTGAGAGGCTGAGGCAGAAGGATCGCTGGAGCTCAGCAGTTCAAGGCTGTGTTGTCCGAGAGCGTGCCACTGCACTCCAGTATGTGTGACAGAATGAGACTGCAACTGAAAAAAATATATAAAGATCAGTACTAAAAATTGAAAACTTTGAGAGAACTCTCTTCAGAACTTTTGGGGGGTCCATGGGCTCCCTTTTTTCTTTGTATTCTGTGAGAGAGAGAGAAAGGGAGAGGGAGAAATGAGAATGTTATACATTTTCCAGCACATTTATATCATTCTTCCTGAAATCGTTACTTTCCTATGAACTCCCTGTGTCTCTTTGGAAACTTTTTGGAATCTGTCATATATTTGACCTATGTTCTTTAACATTTTTAACAAATCTTAAAAGGGAAATTAGAAACCTTAAATGCTTGATATCAACAGAAAGCCCTACTGATATTTCTAACGACATTGTTGTAAATTCTTTCGCCTATTAAGCTGACCAAGATAGGTTATAAAAGAGACTTTTATTCTAAAAGTAGATGGAGCCAGGCTCGGTGGCCTCAAACTGTAATCCCGTGCCTTTCGA
>NW_007189142.1:0-951 GCF_000164805.1 Carlito syrichta
TCGTCATTACTTTGAGCATTACCATTTAATATGGAGTCTACTGCCAAGCCAGATGCATTTTCATCAGTTTTATCGGCTTTTCTAAGGTTGTAGAGTCTCAGAGGATCCTACAATCACATGGATGTGTTTTCTGTCTTAATATTTGTAGACCACTATAAGAATAAAAATCAAAACTGTAACTCATATTGAGCTGGAGCTTTGACTTTAATCCTTTTGACTTTCATCTCAAGTCTTTACCTTGTTACTATAAATACAGTTTGAACCATTGTGAAAGACTTTCATGCTTCTTTGTAAAAAATGGGGATATGACAGGACTTTGTTTTACTGCACTAAAGGGTTTCTTTGTTACTGGCTTAACAGAGAACATACTGTTAATTATATATTTATTCTAGGTTAGTTATTTTATTGACATGCAAAAATGTTACTTTGAGAAGTGCTTTTAGATAGTTTCAGTTCTTTGTTCTACAAGGGAATGTTGTTTTTCAGATAATCATCCAGTGAATTAATTTGTTCCCTGAGTTTCCTTGAATTTTTTTATTCCATTCAATTTTTTTTTAGTCTCAGTGGCTCCTGAAAATAAATCTAACAATTTCAATGGCTTTGTACTTGGTAATATGGCTGATTTATTTGCCTGAAGTTTAGATACATTCACACAGAACATGAGCATCAGTTTGTTGGTTAGTTTTTGTTTCTTCTTTTATTTTAGGTAGTTTAAGGTTTCCTCTGGGGGGAAATTCTTTTAATGGTAAATTCACCTTATTGTTTGAAGGAAACATTCACAAATTCTTTTATGCCACTGCAGGATTACTGAAGGTTTTAAGTAAATTGAAATGTGATGAATCATATTGTATTAAAAATTAAGTAGGGGTTTATTAATTAAAGGACATCTGTGTGAATCTTTTGCACATTGTAAATCCTTTTGCATAATACATTACATTATAAATAAGCAGA
>NW_007189143.1:0-919 GCF_000164805.1 Carlito syrichta
TTTGACTTTAATCCTTTTGACTTTCATCTCAAGTCTTTACCTTTGTTACTATAAATACAGTTTGAAACCATTGTGAAAGACTTTCATGCTTCTTTGTAAAAAATGGGGATATGACAGGACTTTGTTTTACTGCACTAAAGGGTTTCTTTGTTACTGGCTTAACAGAGAACATACTGTTAATTATATATTTATTCTAGGTTAGTTATTTTATTGACATGCAAAAATGTTACTTTGAGAAGTGCTTTTAGATAGTTTCAGTTCTTTGTTCTACAGGGAATGTTGTTTTTCAGATAATCATCCAGTGAATTAATTTGTTCCCTGAGTTTCCTTGAATTTTTTTATTCCATTCAATTTTTTTTTAGTCTCAGTGGCTCCTGAAAATAAATCTAACAATTTCAATGGCTTTGTACTTGGTAATATGGCTGATTTATTTGCCTGAAGTTTAGATACATTCACACAGAACATGAGCATCAGTTTGTTGGTTAGTTTTTGTTTCTTCTTTTATTTTAGGTAGTTTAAGGTTTCCTCTGGGGGGAAATTCTTTTAATGGTAAATTCACCTTATTGTTTGAAGGAAGCATTCACAAATTCTTTTATGCCACTGCAGGATTACTGAAGGTTTTAAGTAAATTGAAATGTGATGAATCATATTGTATTAAAAATTAAGTAGGGGTTTATTAATTAAAGGACATCTGTGTGAATCTTTTGCACATTGTAAATCCTTTTGCATAATACATTACATTATAAATAAACAGGGCTTCTGTAAAGAAAGCTGAATGGTACGTGTAGCTGCTAAAATAGAAAACAATTCATAATTGTTAATTTACTGGTTGCCTTGTCTTTTGTATTTGTATTTTAGAAATAAGTATAATTTTTCAGGAGTGACAAGCTGAGATGGGACAGTGTGTTGGTACCATTTG
>NW_007189144.1:0-710 GCF_000164805.1 Carlito syrichta
CAATTCAGGGTTAGGTATACAAACATTGATTATGCAGGTACCCTTGTTGATGAGGTCTGCCCCTACCTCCCATAGCAGTTTCCCTCAACTGACAATCCCACTCCTTTCCCCTGACAGTTTCCCATTACTGCCAATACTTTCTCATAGTATTATAATTGGTCAAGCTCTGCTTATGAGTGAGAACATATGGCACTCTGTTCTTTGTTTCTGTGATTGACTATAGAGTGTCATTGACTCCAAATCTATCCAACTTGCTGCAAAGTCCATATATTTGTCCTTCTTTATGACTGCATAATATTCCATTGTGTATATGTACCACATTTCTTTTATCCAGTCCAGCCTTGATGGACAGCATTGCTGGTTCCATGTTTTTGCTATTGTGAATAGAGCTGCAACAAACATACCTGTGTAGGCATCTTTTCTATAGAATGATTTGAGTTCCTCTGGGTATATTCCCAATAGGGGGATTGCTGGGTCATATGGCAGATCAATTTCTAGTTCATTTGGAAATCGCATATTTTCTTCCAAAGAGGCTGCACTAGTTTGCATTTCCACCAGCACTGTAGAAGCATTTCTTTTTCTCCACATCCTTGCCAGCATCTGTTGTTGTTTGTTATGTTAATGATAGCCATTCTTACTAGGGTTAGGTGGTATCACTATGTGGTTTTGATTTGCGTTTCTCTGAGGCCTGAGGCAGAGCACTTTTTCAA
>NW_007189145.1:0-1014 GCF_000164805.1 Carlito syrichta
GTGGCCTTGTCCTTATTGTTGTGTTGATGGTGATTTATGTTTCATCCCCTATTGTGAGTAGGTCCCATACTGTGGCGGTTTAACTGTCGATGCCCCAGGTTATCAGCTGCCCTAGGATTACTGTGCACCCTTGCTACTTTCCTGGTAAGTTCCCCTATGTTTTGTATTCACCTTTCCTGGCTCTAATCATATATGGTTAAGGTAGCCCAAACCTATAAGAAATGTGTCCTGAATCATATTTTCTAAACTATGTACCAGGCAGGCCATGAGACGTGACGCCATCCTCCATGAGAGATTTTTTTTTTTAATATTTCTTATAGTCAACCCAGACTCCATTTCTGCCATCTTCAACTTTGTCCAAATGTTATCTTTTCAGCCCTAACCTCAGACTCTGCATCTAACTTCTGCCATTATCCCCATTCCTGATTATTTTCATAAAATCTCTCTTCTTTGGATCATTCTAGTTCTGGACCAGGCTCCTTCCTCCCCCCTCAATTCTTGTCTCCTTTTCCCTATTTTCCTATCTAACTAGTTTTTTCTTTCTGCTGCAAACTTGGATGCCCACCTTTACCAAAGATAAACCATAGTTAACACAATCTCAAAACTCAAAAGATCTTTATTAATCATATACTGATCAATTTGATTATGTTCTTTTTTTTTTTTAGCTCTGTTAAGTTTTAAAACATTTAAATGGAGTAATTTGTATCTGTCTGTGTATATATGGAAAACTAGCTAGTACTCAAAGTGATACCAACTATCTTAGCAGCTCTTACATTGTGTAGCCATAGTGTTGAGCAAATTCCTTATCTTTTCCCTCTCAACAAAACACTGCATTTCCCCAAAGAGATGTATTTGACGGCATTTTCATGCTTTTGTTGAGCTTGTCTCCTTATGGCCTCACACTCTGGGTCTGCTCTTCTGTGATGGGTGTTGACTTTACTGGTTTAGGAACATTGGGTTACCTCCATGGGATTGGTTGATGGCTGAAGTCTTGGAGTAAATGTTGGTTTTGAG
>NW_007189146.1:0-452 GCF_000164805.1 Carlito syrichta
GAGGAAATATATAATAGAGTCTCTCCTTATACTACTTTCTAGCCTTCCACATTCATCTAATAATTTTTATCCCAATATATACTTTTTTTTTCACTTTCAAAAACTTTATTATTTATTTATGTTTTATTATGAAGTTAAGGGTACAGTTAAGGTTTAGGTATACAATTGCGTTTCATTCAAGCACCCTGTTGATATGGGATGTTTCCCCGTTCCCAGACAGATATTTGCTACTGTTAATCCCATCTCCCTCACCCCACCATAGTTTCCCGTACTGTCAGTCATTTTCGTATAGTTTTGCATTGGATGTTTAAGGTCCATTATACGAGTGAGAACATGTGATACTCGGATTTTTGTTTCTGTGAGAGGTCACTCAGTATTATAGACTCTAGTTCCATCCAGGTTGCTGCAAAATTTCATGATTTTTGTTCTTTTTTATGGCTGCGTAGTATTCC
>NW_007189147.1:0-703 GCF_000164805.1 Carlito syrichta
CCCAGGTGGGTCTCAACCTACGGGCTCAGGCAATCCACTCTCCTCGACCTCCCAAGCGCGAGATTATAGGCTGAGCCACGGAGCCCGGCTCCTATCTTGTTTTTAAAAGTTAACATCCATATTTTGATCCCATGTTATTTACATTGATTCCTATATCAAATTACAAACACTGAAATTTTAAATTTTACTGTGACTGACTCTGACTTTAAAAGGAAATCCATGAGCATAGAAATATATAAAACATGAAATGCAGTTATTTCTAGGCAGAGTTATTATTCAAGTTATATAAAAACCACATAAAAGCAAAATTGGTAGCACACACATATGTGTACTTTTCATGCCTCTATTATTTGTTACACTAGAAATGGGACATCGGATATCCTACTATATTTATTCTAAGTTCACATTAACATATTATAAACAGTTTGACTGGTTTTCACTTGCATATTAAGTGTGAACATTTTTTTATTCATTATTATTTTTTGAGTTGGAGTCTCACTTTGTCGCCCAGACTGGAGTGCAGTGGCCGCTCCCGGCTACTGCAGCCTCACCTGCTGGGCTCCAGCGATCCTTCCGCCTCAGCCTTCTAAGTAGCTGGAACTATAGGCGCGCGCTACCACGCCCGGCTGATTTTTTTTTTTCTTTTTTACTTTATTGTAGAGATGAGGTCTTGTCACGTTTGCCCAGGAGGGTCTCGAACCCA
>NW_007189148.1:0-833 GCF_000164805.1 Carlito syrichta
AACGGCTAATTTTTCAATATAAAAGATGTGAGCAAAGTCAGGAAATCCAGCATGTCAGCTTGCCATTCAGGACATCAGCCTCAGAACTGTGACATCATAATGGGCGGGACCTTGACGACTGAGCAAGCCTTCAGTATCAAGGATTTATGTACAGTGCTCTGACAAGAGCGGAAGACATCGTGGATTTTCATTCCCAAGAATTGAAGGAAGCAAGGTGTTCACACCTATCCGAAAACGTCTTCAGGGGTAAGTGGCCGTTCAAGGATCCAGTGGGCAATGTTGTCTTTTTGTTTTCACGCAGAAGTTATTGAGAGGACAGAAAAGCTCCCACAGTGGGTGGTCCCTGAGGGGGTTCCTCACGATGTAGTCTTTCATTACTATGCTCACAGAGACTTGTTGGAGTTTGGTCATAGCACAACCTAATAATATTTCATCACTTTCTGTGGTTTAGACACTTCTGCATGTTTTTCATATTATTTTCCAGCCGTTGAGCCGTTTGTCTCTCAGGATTTGAACATCGCCTCAGTAACATCAAAGTCAGTTTTCTAGAATTTTCGATTATCTAAATTTTTATATGAATGAGGACCCCAAATTCTTCTTTCTAAATCTCCATGTTATTTTGGTTTATAAACATAGGGCTCCCAGTGGTCTCTTTTTGTGTGTGTGCATGATTTTCAAGGCTTGTCGGTAAAAAGTATCACATTAATCTGAGACATTGTTGCAGAGTACACCATTATGTCTTAGTAGAGAAAATCCTCGGGGATTCAGTGCAAATACACTTTGAAAAATAGAAATTGGGTTAAAATACAAGGAAATATCATTTTTATATTTCC
>NW_007189149.1:0-756 GCF_000164805.1 Carlito syrichta
CCGGGACCTTGACGACTGAGCAAGCCTTCAGTATCAAGGATTTATGTACAGTGCTCTGACAAGAGCGGAAGACATCGTGGATTTTCATTCCCAAGAATTGAAGGAAGCAAGGTGTTCACACCTATCCGAAAACGTCTTCAGGGGTAAGTGGCCGTTCAAGGATCCAGTGGGCAATGTTGTCTTTTTGTTTTCACGCAGAAGTTATTGAGAGGACAGAAAAGCTCCCACAGTGGGTGGTCCCTGAGGGGGTTCCACACGATGTAGTCTTTCATTACTATGCTCACAGAGACTTGTTGGAGTTTGGTCATAGCACAACCTAATAATATTTCATCACTTTCTGTGGTTTAGACACTTCTGCATGTTTTTCATATTATTTTCCAGCCGTTGAGCCGTTTGACTCTCAGGATTTGAACATCGCCTCAGTAACATCAAAGTCAGTTTTGTAGAATTTTCGATTATCTAAATTTTTATATGAATGAGGAGCCCAAATTCTTCTTTCTAAATCTCCATGTTATTTTGGTTTCTAAACATAGGGCTCCCAGTGGTCTCTTTTTGTGTGTGTGCATGATTTTCAAGGCTTGTCGGTAAAAAGTATCACATTAATCTGAGACATTGTTGCAGAGTACACCATTATGTCTTAGTAGAGAAAATCCTCGGGGATTCAGTGGAAATACACTTTGAAAAATAGAAATTGGTTTAAAATACGAGGGATATATCACTTTACATTTCCTTCAATAGGCAGGGGTACCTTTTTGA
>NW_007189150.1:0-724 GCF_000164805.1 Carlito syrichta
CTCGTGGATTTTCATTCCCAAGAATTGAAGGAAGCAAGGTGTTCACACCTATCCGAAAACGTCTTCAGGGGTAAGTGGCCGTTCAAGGATCCAGTGGGCAATGTTGTCTTTTTGTTTTCACGCAGAAGTTATTGAGAGGACAGAAAAGCTCCCACAGTGGGTGGTCCCTGAGGGGGTTCCTCACGATGTAGTCTTTCATTACTATGCTCACAGAGACTTGTTGGAGTTTGGTCATAGCACAACCTAATAATATTTCATCACTTTCTGTGGTTTAGACACTTCTGCATGTTTTTCATATCATTTTCCAGCCGTTGATCCGTTTGTCTCTTTTTTTTTGAACATCGCCTCAGTAACATCTATGTCAGTTTTCTAGAATTTTCTATTATCTAAATTTTTATATGAATGAGGAGCCCAAATTCTTCTTTCTAAATCTCCATGTTATTTTGGTTTCTAAACATAGGGCTCCCAGTGGTCTCTTTTTGTGTGTGTGCATGATTTTCACGGCTTGTCGGTAAAAAGTATCACATTAATCTGAGACATTGTTGCAGAGTACACCATTATGTCTTAGTAGAGAAAATCCTCGGGGATTCAGTGGAAATACACTTTGAAAATAGAAATTGGTTTAAAATACGAGGGATATATCACTTTACATTTCCTTCAAATAGGAAGGGGTACCTTTTGAGTAGGGGTTGCATATCTGTATGTTTAAGTTAAATTCACCAGC
>NW_007189151.1:0-868 GCF_000164805.1 Carlito syrichta
CGAGAATTTCATGCATCCAAATCAAGCTCGAGCACCCCAGAACAGGAGACGTGGGGTCTTATACCCTCATTTAGGTAAGGGAGGGGGGTCGTGTTGAGTGATTACATATTTCCTTTGGAATCTTACAAGGTTGTACTCAGCAAAATCAGATTTTTCAAAGAACAAATGCTTTCCAGGAACTGCAGATTTGTAAACTGTCAACTTCAGAAGGGGGGTTTTTAGATAAGTCTGTGAATTAGCCGCTCTTTTTGCATATCCATTAAATGGTTAGTCTTTGGGCTATTTGGCCTTTCCCAAAAAAACCTGCCTGGCGACCTGGCCGGTCTTTGAAGTTGCAACTTGCCATACAAAAGGAAATACTTTTAACTGCTATCAACTCCTTTCCTGCCCTGGGCTAGTGATTGCCATGAGGCCAACTGCTGATCCTGAACCAGCTACATGTTTCTGTGTTTATTCACTCAATCGTACAAGAAATATATTTGACCATTTGCTGCATCCTGCCACACAGCCAGCAGGCCAAATCCAGTCAGTGGACCAGGAAACGTTTTTACATTTTTAGAGTTAGAAACAAAACCAAACCTATAGAAGAACACACGATAGAGATGTATGTGGCCAGCAAAGCCCACAACACTATCTGCACAATACTATTTTCAGAAGTTTGGCAACCCCTGAGCTAGAGCTAGGGAAAAGATTGTAGTTAGATAAGTAAGTGATATTTAAGGGAATACAAAAGTAATCAGAATCTTTACAAATGTGAGAAGACTGTAAGGAAGTAGTTGGGCATGATGCAAAGCTGAAGGAGTGTTTATGTTGATTTAATACTCAGGAAGTCATCATTACAAAGGGAAAAGTCAGGATCATTAACCTA
>NW_007189152.1:0-798 GCF_000164805.1 Carlito syrichta
AAAGAAAGAGGAAGAAAAGAGAGAGGGAGGAAAAAAGAGCCTAGGGCCTGATGGCTTCACAGCTGAATTTGTCCAAGCAGGTGAAAAGCAAATATAAGTGTTCATTTAAACTCTTCACCAAAATCGAAGAGGCAGAAATAATTCCCAACTGACTACATGAGCCCAGAACTACTCTGATAGCAAAACAAGACAGACACACGCAAAGTAAAAACAAAGAATACCACAGACCAATATCACTGATGTACACAGGCATGACAAAGTCTTAGCGAAAACCAAGTTAAACAGAACACTGCTTTTGTGCCTATTGTTAGAAATAGCAATTGAGGTGATTTTGGCCTTTTCTATATTCATTAGTAAAGGGGTATAAGTTTTATATTCTCTATGTTTGCAATCATATAACCTTAAGTTTTTAATGGAGGAAGCATACCAAAATCATAATTAAATTGTTCTTTAATGCTTACTATCTGACTAAAGATACGAAATGTGTGGCATTTAGCTGAAGGTAAATATTAACTTAATTATCAAGGTATAGTATTTTAACCTCATTTTAGCCTATTTGCCTGTATTTCCAAAAACGTGGCTTGTTTTACTTCTTTTATCGCAGTATAGGAGGTCATATCATGGTAAGCATGAATTTGGTTTTGAGAAAAATTTGGTTTCCTACATGCAACCATGTGAATGTGCGTTATTCATATTTCGTCATTTTCTGATGACTCTCAAATATGTTTTTGAAACTCGTGGATGAACATTTGTACGGTTTGGAGAACGTAGCTCTGCAACTATGATGTCATAACTATT
>NW_007189153.1:0-831 GCF_000164805.1 Carlito syrichta
ATTCTGGCATTTAGCTGAAGGTAAATATTAACTTAATTATCAAGGTATTATATTTTAAGCTGATTTTAGCCTATTTGCCTGTATTTCCAAAAAAGTAGCTTGTTTTACTTCTTTTATCGCAGTATAGGAGGTCATATCATGGTAAGCATGAATTTGGTTTTGAGAAAAATTTGGTTTCCTACATGCAACCATGTGAATGTACGTTATTCATATTTCGTCATTTTCTGATGACTCTCAAATATGTTTTTGAAACTCGTGGATGAACATTTGTACGGTTTTGAGAACGTAGCTCTGAAACTATGATGTCATAACCATTATAGTCCATCTCTTTTCTTTACATAGGGGATGACTTCTCTCAAATGTATTCCTAAGATTGCAGTTTCTATACTGTAGGCTGTTAGCACATGAACAGCTAACCCCACAGTGTTTCACAATTGTAAAGCCTAACTCACACTTCTAACAGTATAAACATGCGCAATGCCTCTTTCTTCATGATTTTTCCAACATTATTCACGTTCCATTTTTCAATGTTTTTTAAAATTTTATTTTGTGGCTTGATTGTTAGAGTCAGAGTCTAACTCTGTCGCACAGAGTAGACGGTCACAGACACTGCAGCCTCCAACTCCTGGGCTCGGGCCACTCTTCCAGCTCAGCCTTCCAAGTGTCTGGAACTTTGTTGAGCTCAGGGAGAAACGAACTGACGTGCACCACAGGGAGGAGAGTTTGATGGCACCTTTTTTTCCAAGTTGATGGGCGGGTGTCAGACAGGCCTGTTAGCGTCCTCTTGAGCACAGCGCCATCGTGAGGAAATAGTTTCATAGATGAGTCGGA
>NW_007189154.1:0-753 GCF_000164805.1 Carlito syrichta
TAGGTCATATCATGGTAAGCATGAATTTGGTTTTGAGAAAAATTTGGTTTCCTACATGCAACCATGTGAATGTACGTTATTCATATATCGTCATTTTCTGATGACTCTCAAATATGTTTTTGAAACTCGTGGATGAACATTTGTACGGTTTTGAGAACGTAGCTCTGAAACTATGATGTCATGACGATTATAGTCCATCTCTTTTCTTTACATAGGGGATGATTTCTCTCAAATGTATTCCTAAGATTGCAGTTTCTATACTGTAGGCTGTTAGCACATGAACAGCTAACCCCACAGTGTTTCACAATTGTAAAGCCTAACTCACACTTCTAACAGTATAAACATACGCAATGCCTCTTTCTTCATGATTTTTCCAACATTATTCACGTTCCATTTTTCAATGTTTTTTAAAATTTTATTTTGTGGCTTGATTGTTAGAGTCAGAGTCTAACTCTGTCGCACAGAGTAGACGGTCACAGACACTGCAGCCTCCAACTCCTGGGCTCGGGCGACTCTTCCAGCTCAGCCTTCCAAGTGTCTGGAACTTTGTTGAGCTCAGGGAGAAAGGAACTGAACGTGCACCACAGGGAGGAGAGTTTGATGGCACCTTTTTTTCCAAGTTGATGGGCGGGTGTCAGATAGGCCTGTTAGCGTCCTCTTGAGCCACAGCGCCATCGTGAGGAAATAGTTTCATAGATGAGTCGGACAGACCTTTGCCTGCCCTAGCCTTTGAGGAAGCAAGGGTTGAACAGA
>NW_007189155.1:0-862 GCF_000164805.1 Carlito syrichta
AAATAGCTTACCAACAAAGTGATACACTTTGAAAAAACAAATACAAGATTCCTAGAAACCCATGTATTTTTTTTAGAATGTTGACATTCCCTTAACAAACTTACACATTAGGTTTCTTGAAAAGTTACTGTTTTGATTTTGGGAGTAATTATCATATCTACCTGAGCATTTATATATAGCAGAAGGCAAAATATATGCCATTACTGTAGCATGCAAATATCTGTAGCTTTAACTCTAATGGTTTATGCTATCCCTCTCTGCTGTATTCCCAATGCCACTAGCCAAGACCAAATAGTGTTCCATTAACTCACCTGATTAAGCTCTACTCCCTAATTTTTTTGCTATAGTATTTCATCACGTAATCCATCCTTTGCTTGATTCATAAAAACTCAAATTTGATCATGTCACCTCTTCCATGGCTCTGCATCACATAGAGGATAAATACGAAATTTTCCAATAAAAAGATCTTTACAATCTATCAGGCTACCTTTTCTAGGGTCATTGTTGGCCACTGTTCTCTTCCACTTTCCTGGATAGTTTAATTCCTAGCTGCTATGAATTAAGTCCAGGACACACTTTTCACACTGCTCTATCACATTTTTGTACAAAAATACCAGCCTGTGCTCAGATATGGAGGTCCAGCCTCTGCTGATCAGGGTCTGAGTTGGGGAGAGAATGAGAAAAGAAAGAGACAGAGAAACAGCAAGATTGGGAGGGTCCTCTCCCAGGTAGCTGAGAGAGAGAAAGAGAAAGAAAGAGAACTTTTCAGTTTTACTCCATGCCTCTTATATAGGACAAATTTCTCACAAAGGAAGGCTAAACCATACAGGCAGGATATGTTATATCTGAGTTAAATCACACA
>NW_007189156.1:0-945 GCF_000164805.1 Carlito syrichta
AGGTTGAGGCGAAGGATTGCCGGAACCCAGCAGGTCGAGGCTGTGGTGGCCGAGAGCGGCCACTGCACTCCAGTCTGGGAGAAAAGAGTGAGACTCCAACTCAAAAAAACAAAAACTAAAACAAAAAACTAAGATATTACAGCTGATTCAAAGGAGAATTCAAAGCACCATAAGTATTCAAGACCTTTAAAAAAGCAAAAATAAATATTAAAATAGTTGCAAAACTGACATTTTCGCTGGGAAAAAGAGTGGCATCAAGTGCCCTTCCATTTAATTGTCTATGATCCTGTGCCTTGCCATGTAACAGCTTGCAGAACTGAAAAAATTCAAAGACAATGAAAGTTGTGAAAAGTCTGGAAGAGTAATATATTGTTTTTCTTTGTCCATTTTCAAGTATTTCACAATTTTTTCCTGAGAGTAATATTTTAAAAAATTGAAACAAAATACACATTCTATGCCAAAGCATACATTAAGAAAGCAAAGTACAAGAGTAGGGAAGCTGTGTGCCTCAGAACTCTTCTGTCTAAGGGTCACAGTGCCTACTCGGTGCCTAAGGGGCCTTTGCCACAATTAACAGACTGGAGTAAAAAATCTAGAGTACTTATGCTCAGACTAAAAGGATAAATTACTCAAGTAAAAATACTGATTTGGAAAAAAAAGTGGTTTAAAGAAAAGATCATTTAATGAATCTTATGGTACACAAGATCAACAATAGGGCATTTTCATCACAAAGGGTGAATTCTGGGAATTTCACTTTAATCTTGACCACTCAAAAACTTTATTTCTTCTCAAAACTGGCATCCAGCATCATCTTCTTAGTAAAACCTAGCCTGTTAATGTCAAGAGAGACATCACTCTTTATTCCTTTGTGATTTACACTGTCCCTACAGACACTTCTGTCACAGCACAATCCACACTCAATCCCCTCATTCACCTATTCACCCC
>NW_007189157.1:0-3387 GCF_000164805.1 Carlito syrichta
TATCATCAGCTATTATCTGACATTCTTCTGTCTAAAATTCCAGGCTTACTTTAACTGAACACATTTTTAAAATTTAAAATCAGAATACCTTCTAAAGAATAAAATCACTGTTCACTATTCACCCCATATATTTAATTATGCATAAAACCTTCTAAGTTAGCAAATCGTCCACGCACATCATCCTTTCCTGCACAAGCAGGAAACTCTTAATCAGGCTAAAAATAAATTTGATATTGACTGAGTCCAAATTTTCTTACACTTAGTCATCAGAGGCACAATATAATCCATGTATTGGGTTCTTTAAGCCAATATGTCCTAAAATTTCTTAGAATTGACTTGTGCCTTGTAGACAAAAATATTAAGTAAGGCTTAATCATTTTAAAATACTGTGTGCATACTACGGCTTTTCAGATGGTTAGAGGATCCATTGATTTTTAAAGTTTCCTTCAAGGCACTCTAGAAATGGAAATAGCTTACCAACAAAGTGATACACTTTGAAAAAAACAAATACAAGATTCCTAGAAACCCATGTATTTTTTTTAGAATGTTGACATTCCCTTAACAAACTTACACATTAGGTTTCTTGAAAAGTTACTGTTTTGATTTTGGGAGTAATTATCATATCTACCTGAGCATTTATATATAGCAGAAGGCAAAATATATGCCATTACTGTAGCATGCAAATATCTGTAGCTTTAACTCTAATGGTTTATGCTATCCCTCTCTGCTGTATTCCCAATGCCACTAGCCAAGACCAAATAGTGTTCCATTAACTCACTTGATTAAGCTCTACTCCCTAATTTTTTTGCTATAGTATGTCATCACGTAATCCATCCTTTGCTTGATTCATAAAAACTCAAATTTGGTCATGTCACCTCTTCCATGGCTCTGCATCACATAGAGGATAAATACGAAATTTTCCAATAAAAAGATCTTTATAATCTATCAGGCTACCTTTTCTAGGGTCATTGTTGGCCACTGTTCTCTTCCACTTTCCTGGATAGTTTAATTCCTAGCTGCTATGAATTAAGTCCAGGACACACTTTTCACACTGCTCTATCACATTTTTTGTACAAAAATACCAGCCTGTGCTCAGATATGGAGGTCCAGCCTCTGCTGATCAGGGTCTGAGTTGGGGAGAGAATGAGAAAAGAAAGAGACAGAGAAACAGCAAGATTGGGAGGGTCCTCTCCCAGGTAGCTGAGAGAGAGAAAGAGAAAGAAAGAGAACTTTTCAGTTTTACCCCATGCCTCTTATATAGGACAAATTTCTCACAAAGGAAGGCAAAACCATACAGGCAGGATATGTTAATATCTGAGTTAAATCACACAAGCAGAGTAAGTATCAATGACTAAACTATGTATATCTTAACATCTATGCTAAGCTAGGCAATCACGTAGGATGAGCAGGTACATAGAAGTGCAACTAAAACATCAGGGAAGACAAGGGAAATGTAGGCTTAGTTCCTTGAACATAAATCAAAGAACACAAACCTTGTCAGCTTGTGTTCTTGGTTTCCTTCACTCAGAATGTTATTTGATTTCAATTATCTTTAAAGTTAACGCAGATGTTGGTCCTCCTATGACATATCCTCATCCATGTTCCTCAGAAACTCTTAATATTTTGCATGTAACACAGTGATACTACCACATTTTCCTCTTCAACTATCCTATACCACATAGAAAAACATTTTGATATTTGCACAATGTATCTTGCATCTATTAGGACTAAAGGAATCTTATATTTTCAAAAATAGCTAAAACTAGACTTTCAGGATCGGCTCGGTGGCTCAGCCTGCAATCCCAGGCTGGGGTGAATGGATTGCCTGAGCCCACGGGTTCAAGATCAGTCCAGACAACTTGGCATGACCTCGTCTCTACAATAAATAAGAAAAAATAGCCGGGCATGGTAGAATGTGCCTGTAGTTCCAGCTACATGGAAGACTGAGGCAGAAGGATCACAAGAGCCCAGAGGTCAATGCTGGAGTGGCCGTGAGTTTGCCACTGCACACGAGTCTGGGCAACACAGCGAGACACCAACTCAAAAAAAAAGCAAAAAACAACAAAAACAAAACTAGACTTTCATACAAATATAAAATGAACACATAAAAGAGATTTTATTTAACTCAGTAGTTAATGAAAAAACAACTAAGAAGCCGGGCTCTGTGGCTCAGCCTGTAATCCCTCGCCTTTGGGAGGGTGAAGTGAGTGGATTGCCTGAGCTCGCGCATTCGAGACCCGCCAGAGCAGGAGAGACCTCATCTCTACAATAAATAAAAAAAATCAGCCGGGCGTGGTAGTGCATGCCTGTAATTCCGGCTACTTGGAAGGTTGAGGCGGAAGGATTGCCGGAACCCAGCAGGTCGAGGCTGTGGTGGCCGAGAGCGGCCACTGCACTCCAGTCTGGGAGAAAAGAGTGAGACTCCAACTCAAAAAAACAAAAACTAAAACAAAAAACTAAGATATTACAGCTGATTCAAAGGAGAATTCAAAGCACCATAAGTATTCAAGACCTTTAAAAAAGCAAAAATAAATATTAAAATAGTTGCAAAACTGACATTTTCGCTGGGAAAAAGAGTGGCATCAAGTGCCCTTCCATTTAATTGTCTATGATCCTGTGCCTTGCCATGTAACAGCTTGCAGAACTGAAAAAATTCAAAGACAATGAAAGTTGTGAAAAGTCTGGAAGAGTAATATATTGTTTTTCTTTGTCCATTTTCAAGTATTTCACAATTTTTTCCTGAGAGTAATATTTTAAAAAATTGAAACAAAATACACATTCTATGCCAAAGCATACATTAAGAAAGCAAAGTACAAGAGTAGGGAAGCTGTGTGCCTCAGAACTCTTCTGTCTAAGGGTCACAGTGCCTACTCGGTGCCTAAGGGGCCTTTGCCACAATTAACAGACTGGAGTAAAAAATCTAGAGTACTTATGCTCAGACTAAAAGGATAAATTACTCAAGTAAAAATACTGATTTGGAAAAAAAAGTGGTTTAAAGAAAAGATCATTTAATGAATCTTATGGTACACAAGATCAACAATAGGGCATTTTCATCACAAAGGGTGAATTCTGGGAATTTCACTTTAATCTTGACCACTCAAAAACTTTATTTCTTCTCAAAACTGGCATCCAGCATCATCTTCTTAGTAAAACCTAGCCTGTTAATGTCAAGAGAGACATCACTCTTTATTCCTTTGTGATTTACACTGTCCCTACAGACACTTCTGTCACAGCACAATCCACACTCAATCCCCTCATTCACCTATTTCACCCCCTTGAGGGCAGGCACAATGTCTAATCCATCTTTGTTTTCTCACACATTTGTCATACAGCTACTGTTAAAAGCCTGGTGCAGAGACTCAACCTATAATCCCAGCATTTTGGGAG